>NC_092242.1:31293943-31336015 GCF_036320965.1 Panulirus ornatus
CCAGTGTCGCTGCCTTACTCACCATCACACTTCGGTTACCACTCTCATTCCCCTGCTCCCTCCTCCTTCACCACCACACCCTGACTACCACTCGCACTCCCCTACCGGCACCTCCTCCACCACCACACTCTGGCTATGACTCTTATTCCCCTATAGGCGCCTCCCTCACCATCATACTTTGGCTACCACTCTCACTTCCCTGGCACTGCCTCCCTCACCATCAGATCCTGGCTACCACTCTCATTCCCCTGCCATCGTCACCCTAACCACTCAACTCCCATCACGATTATTTTTCATTAAAACGTCTGTTGCATCTGTCGTGTTTGTATTCAGTTATTTTCATTCCCCTAAACTTTGTAAATCGAGTTCCAAAGACCAGGAGGGAAATGTTTTTTTAATGTTTAGTTGGGAATAAACAGAGAGCAAAGGAACCAGAGCAAATGAATGTCCATGATCAAAATCCAACTCCCTCAGGAATGCTTTGAAAGCAAGAGGAAATGTAAACATTTCATGTATAAACAACATACTATAGAGAACAGCAGCATAACGGGGGCTTCTCTTACAATACGTATGTATATATATATATATATATATATATATATATATATATATATATATATATATATATATATATATATATATATATATATATATATATATATATATATATATATATATATATATATGTATATATATATATATAAATATATATATATTTTTTTTTTAGGGAGAATAAAAAGATGTTCTGGAAGGAGGTAAATAAAGTGCGTAAGACAAGAGAGCAAATGGGAACTTCAGTGAAGGGCGCAAATGGGGAGGTGATAACAAGTAGTGGTGATGTGAGAAAGAGATGGAGTGAGTATTTTGAAGGTTTGTTGAATGTGTTTGATGATAGAGTGGCAGATATAGGGTGTTTTGGTCGAGGTGGTGTACAAAGTGAGAGGGTTAGGGAAAATGACTTGGTAAACAGAGAAGAGGTAGTAAAAGCTTTGCGGAAGATAAAAGCCGGCAAGGCAGCAGCTTTGGATGGCATTGCGGTGGAATTTATCAAAAAAGGGGGTGACTGTATTCTTGACTGGTTGGTAAGGTTATTTAATGTATGTATGACTCATGGTGAGGTGCCTGAGGATCGGCGGAATGCATGCATAGTGCCATTGTACAAAGGCAAAGGGGATAAGAGTGAGTGCTCAAATTACAGAGGTATAAATCTGTTGAGTATTCCTGGTAAATTATATGGGACGGTATTGATTGAGAGGGTGAAGGCATGTACAGAGCATCAGATTGGGGAAGAACAGTGTGGTTTCAGAAGTGGTAGAGGATGTGTGAATCAGGTGTTTGCTTTGAAGAATGTATGTGAGAAATACTTAGAAAAGCAAATGGATTTGTATGTAGCATTTATGGATCTGGAGAAGGCATATGATAGAGTTGATAGAGATGCTCTGTGGAAGGTATTAAGAATATATGGTGTGGGAAGCAAGTTGTTAGAAGCAGTGAAAAGTTTTTATCGAGGATGTAAGGCATGTGTACGTGTAGGAAGAGAGGAAAGTGATTGGTTCTCAGTGAATGTAGGTTTGCGGCAGGGGTGTGTGATGTCTCCATGGTTGTTTAATTTGCTTATGGATGGGGTTGTTAGGGAGGTGAATGCAAGAGTTTTGGAAAGAGGGGCAAGTATGAAGTCTGTTGGGGATGAGAGAGCTTGGGAAGTGAGTCAGTTGTTGTTCGCTGATTATACAGCGCTGGTGGCTGATTCATGTGAGAAACTGCAGAAGCTGGTGACTGAGTTTGGTAAAGTGTGTGAAAGAAGAAAGTTAAGAGTAAATGTGAATAAGAGCAAGGTT
This sequence comes from Panulirus ornatus, assembly GCF_036320965.1. NCBI lineage: Eukaryota > Metazoa > Arthropoda > Malacostraca > Decapoda > Palinuridae > Panulirus > Panulirus ornatus. The sequence continues at coordinate 31,295,782 of NC_092242.1, forward strand.
ATTAGGTACAGTAGGGTTGAGGGTCAAGTCAATTGGGAGGTAACTTTGAATGGAGAAAAACTGGAGGAAGTGAAGTGTTTTAGATATCTGGGAGTGGATCTGGCAGCGGATGGAACCATGGAAGCGAAAGTGGATCATAGGGTGGGGGAGGGGGCGAAAATTCTGGGAGCCTTGAAGAATATGTGGAAGTCGAAAACATTATCTCGGAAAGCAAAAATGGGTATGTTTGAAGGAATAGTTGTTCCAACAATGTTGTATGGTTGCGAGGCGTGGGCTATGGATAGAGTTGTGCGCAGGAGGATGGATGTGCTGGAAATGAGATGTTTGAGGACAATGTGTGGTGTGAGGTGGTTTGATCGAGTAAGTAACGTAAGGGTAAGAGAGATGTGTGGACATAAAAAGAGCGTGGTGGAGATAGCAGAAGAGGGTGTTTTGAAATGGTTTGGGCACATGGAGAGAATGAGTGAGGAAAGATTGACCAAGAGGATATATGTGTCGGAGGTGGAGGGAACGAGGAGAAGTGGGAGACCAAATTGGAGGTGGAAAGATGGAGTGAAAAAGATTTTGTGTGATCGGGGCCTGAACATGCAGGAGGATGATAGGAGGGCAAGGAATAGAGTGAATTGGATCGATGTGGTATACCGGGGTTGACGTGCTGTCAGTGGGTTGAATCAGGGCATGTGAAGCGTCTGGGGTAAACCATGGAAAGCTGTGTAGGTATGTATATTTGCATGTGTGGACGTATGTATATACATGTGTATGGGGGTGGGTTGGGCCATTTCTTTCGTCTGTTTCCTTGCGCTACCTCGCAAACGCGGGAGACAGCGACAAAGGAAAAAAATAGAAAAAAAAAAAAAAAAAAAAAATATATATATATATATATATATATATATATATATATATATATATATATATATATATATAATATATATATATATATATATATATATATATATTTTTTTTTTTTTTTTTTTATACTTTGTCGCTGTCTCCCGCGTTTGCGAGGTAGCGCAAGGAAACAGACGAAAGAAATGGCCCAAACCCCCCCATACACATGTACATACACACGTCCACACACGGAAATATACATACCTACACAGCTTTCCATGGTTTACCCCGGACGCTTCACATGCCTTGATTCAATCCACTGACAGCACGTCAACCCCTGTATACCACATCGCTCCAATTCACTCTATTCCTTGCCCTCCTTTCACCCTCCTGCATGTTCAGGCCCCGATCACACAAAATCCTTTTCACTCCATCTTTCCACCTCCAATTTGGTCTCCCTCTTCTCCTCGTTCCCTCCACCTCCGACACATATATCCTCTTGGTCAATCTTTCCTCACTCATTCTCTCCATGTGCCCAAACCATTTCAAAACACCCTCTTCTGCTCTCTCAACCACGCTCTTTTTATTTCCACACATATATATATATATATATATATATATATATATATATATATATATATATATATATATATATATATGCCTTCACGTCAGTAGGATTAAGATACGAAGATAATTTCATGGGTGAATATAATGGAAAACCATCATAATGGAGTTGCACGGACTGTGATCCTTGCTGTGGTTACAAGAATGTTCTTCCGCCCATCAGTGATGCTACTACGTTTGTGAATCAAGAACCATTGCAACACAAACCTCGCCAGGTGGTAGTGTCCCACAGTGTATCGAAACAGACTTCCTCAGAACTTTTTTAAAGGGGAAGTAAATGTTTATAGTTGTGTCACTGGAGAGATAGTTTTCATACATGATGCTTTGACAAGAAAATAGTGAAATTGGAAAAAATGAAATGTAACTTAGACATTGAAACTTATTGATACAGTGGTTAAATTGATGAGAACTACTATTGACGTTTCCATAGCCAGAGGTTGAACCATTATGTGACATTCATTTTCTCATTTCATTTCAAGCTAGAAGTTTTAGTTTTCTAAATTATTTCTTACTTTTTTCATATGTATGTATATGTATATGTGTGTGTGTGTGTGTGTGTGTGTGTGTGTATATATGGGCGTGTGTATGTGTATGTATATATATATATATATATATATATATATATATATATATATATATATATATATATATATGTATATATATATATATATATATATATATATATATATATATATATATATATATATATATATATATATATATATATATATATATATATATATATACATATATATATATATATATATATATATATATATATATATATATATATATATATATATATATATATATATATATATATATATATATATATATATATATATTATCCCTGGGGATAGGGGTGAAAGAATACTTCCCACGCATTCCTCGCGTGTCGTAGAAGGCGACTAGAGGGGACGGGAGCGGAGGGCCAGAAATCCTCCCCTCCTTGTATTTCTTAACTTTCTAAAATGGGAAACAGAAGAAGGAGTCACGCGGGTAGTGCTCATCCTCCTCGAAGGCTCAGACTGGGGTGTCTAAATGTGTGTGGATGTAACCAAGAGGTGAAAAAAGGAGAGATAGGTAGTATGTTTGAGGAAAGGAACCTGGATGTTTTGGGTCTGAGTGAAACGAAGCTCAAGGGTAAAGGGGAAGAGTAGTTTGGGAATGTCTTGGGAGTAAAGTCATGGGTTAGTGAGAGGACAAGAGCAAGGGAAGGAGTAGCAGTACTCCTGAAACAGGAGTTGTGGAAGTACTTGATAGAATGTAAGAAAGTAAATTCTCGATTAATATAGGTAAAACTGAAAGTTGATGGAGAGAGATGGATGATTATTGGTACATATGCACCTGGGCATGAGAAGAAAGATCATGAGAGGCAAGTGTTTTGGGAGCAGCTCAATGAGTGTGTTAGTGGTTTTGATGCACGAGACCGGGTTATAGTGATGGGTGATTTGAATGCAAAGGTGAGTAATATGGCAGTTGAGGGAATAATTGGTATACATGGGGTGTTCAGTGTTGTGAATGGAAATGATGAAGAGCTTGTAGATTTATGTGATGAAAAAGGACTAGTGATTGGGAATACGTGGTTTAAAAAGCGAGATATACATAAGTATACGTATATAAGTAGGAGAGATGGCCAAAGAGCGTTATTGGATTGCGTGTTAATTGACTGGCGCGCGAAAGAGAGACTTTTGGATGTTAATGTGCTGAGAGGTGCAACTGGAGGGATGTCTAATCATTATCTTGTGGAGGCTAAGGTGAAGATTTCTATGCGTTTACAGAAAAGAAGAGTGAATGTTGGGGTGAAGAGGGTGGTGAGAGGAAGTGAGCTTGGGAAGGAGACTTGTGTGAGGAAGTACCAGGAGAGATTGAGTACAGAATGGAAAAAGGTGAGAACAATGGAAGTAAGGGGAGTGGGGGAGGAATGGGATGTATTTAGGGAATCAGTGATGGATTGCGTAAAAGATGCTTGTGGCATGAGAAGAGTGGGAGGTGGGTTGATTAGAAAGGGTAGTGAGTGGTGGGATGAAGAAGTAAGATTATTAGTGAAAGAGAAGAGAGAGGCATTTGGACGATTTTTGCAGGGAAGAAATGCAATTGAGTGGGAGATGTATAAAAGAAAGAGACAGGAGGTCAAGAGAAAGGTGCAAGAGGTGAAAAAGAGGGCAAATGAGAGTTGGGGTGAGAGAGTATCATTAAATTCTAGGGAGAATAAAAAGATGTTTTGGAAGGAGGTAAATAAAGTGCTTAAGACAAGGGAGCAAATGGGAACTTCAGTGAAGGGCGCAAATGGGGAGGTGATAACAAGTAGTGGTGATGTGAGAAGGAGATGGAGTGAGTATTTTGAAGGTTTGTTGAATGTGTTTGATGATAGAGTGGCAGATATAGGGTGTTTTGGTCGAGGTGGTGTGCAAAGTGAGAGGGTTAGGGAAAATGATTTGGTAAACAGAGAAGAGGTAGTAAAAGCTTTGCGGAAGATGAAAGCCGGCAAGGCAGCAGGTTTGGATGGTATTGCAGTGGAATTTATTAAAAAAGGGGGTGACTGTATTGTTGACTGGTTGGTAAGGTTATTTAATGTATGTATGACTCATGGTGAGGTGCCTGAGGATTGGCGGAATGCGTGCATAGTGCCATTGTACAAAGGCAAAGGGGATAAGAGTGAGTGCTCAAAGTACAGAGGTATAAGTTTGTTGAGTATTCCCGGTAAATTATATGGGAGGGTATTGATTGAGAGGGTGAAGGCATGTACAGAGCATCAGATCGGGGAAGAGCAGTGTTGTTTCAGAAGTGGTAGAGGATGTGTGGATCAGGTGTTTGCTTTGAAGAATGTATGTGAGAAATACATAGAAAAGCAAATGGATTTGTATGTAGCATTTATGGATCTGGAGAAGGCATATGATAGAGTTGATAGAGATCCTCTGTGGAAGGTATTAAGAATATATGGTGTGGGAGGCATGTTGTTAGAAGCAGTGAAAAGTTTTTATCGAGGATGTAAGGCATGTGTACGTGTAGGAAGAGAGGAAAGTGATTGGTTCTCAGTGAATGTAGGTTTGCGGCAGGGGTGTGTGATGTCTCCATGGTTGTTTAATTTGTTTATGGATGGGGTTGTTAGGGAGGTGAATGCAAGAGTTTTGGAAAGAGGGGCAAGTATGAAGTCTGTTGGGGATGAGAGCTTGGGAAGTGAGTCAGTTGTTGTTCGCTGATGATACAGCGCTGGTGGCTGATTCATGTGAGAAACTGCAGAAGCTGGTGACTGAGTTTGGTAAAGTGTGTGAAAGAAGAAAGTTAAGAGTAACTGTGAATAAGAGCAAGGTTATTAGGTACAGTAGGGTTGAGGGTCAAGTCAATTGGGAGGTGAGTTTGAATGGAGAAAAACTCGAGGAAGTGAAGTGTTTTAGATATCTGGGAGTGGATCTGGCAGCGGATGGAACCATGGAAGCGGAAGTGGATCATAGGGTGGGGGAGGGGGCGAAAATTCTGGGAGCCTTGAAGAATGTGTGGAAGTCGAGAAAATTATCTCGGAAAGCAAAAATGGGTATGTTTGAAGGAATAGTGGTTCCAACAATGTTGTATGGTTGCGAGGCGTGGGACTATGGATAGAGTTGTGCGCAGGAGGATGGATGTGCTGGAAATGAGATGTTTGAGGACAATGTGTGGTGTGAGGTGGTTTGATCGAGTAAGTAACGTAAGGGTAAGAGAGATGTGTGGAAATAAAAAGAGCGTGGTTGAGAGAGCAGAAGAGGGTGTTTTGAAATGGTTTGGTCACATGGAGAGAATGAGTGAGGAAAGATTGACCAAGAGGATATATGTGTCGGAGGTGGAGGGAACGAGGAGAAGAGGGAGACCAAGTTGGAGGTGGAAAGATGGAGTGAAAAAGATTTTGTGTGATCGGGGCCTGAACATGCAGGAGGGTGAAAGGAGGGCAAGGAATAGAGTGAATTGGAGCGATGTGGTATACCGGGGTTGACGTGCTGTCAGTGGATTGAATCAAGGCATGTGAAGCGTCTGGGGTAAACCATGGAAGGCTGTGTAGGTATGTATATTTGCGTGTGTGGACGTATGCATATACATGTGTATGGGGGTGGGTTGGGCCATTTCTTTCGTCTGTTTCCTTGCGCTACCTCGCAAACGCGGGAGACAGCGACAAAGCAAAAAAAAAAAAAAAAAATATATATATATATGTATATATATATATATATATATATATATATATATATATATATATATATATATATATATTAATTTTTTTTTTTTCATACTATTTGCCATTTCCCGCGTTAGCGAGGTAGCGTTAAGAACAGAGAACTGGGCCTTAGAGGGAATATCCTCACCTGACCCCCTTCTCTGTTCCTTGTTTTGGAAAAAAAAAAAAAAAAAAGAAAGGGGAGGATTTCCAGCCACCCGCTCCCTCCCCTTTTAGTCGCCTTCTACGACACGCAGGGAATACGTGGGAAGTATTCTTTCTCCCCTATCCCCAGGGATAATATATATATATATATATATATATATATATATATATATATATATATATATATATATATATATATATATATATATATATATATATATATATATATATATATATATATATATATATATATATATATATATATATATATATATATATATATATATATATATTTATATATATATACATATACATATATATATACATACATACATAGACATACAAATATAAACTTGAGCATAATTGATACCTACTCCCTTATTCATTACAGTCACCACCCCACCATACATAAAATGGCAACCCCCTCCCCCCGCATGCGCGCGACGTAGCACTAGGAAAAGAAAACAAAGGGAACATTCGTTCACACACAGTACCTAGCTGTCATGTATAATGCACCGAAACCACAGCTCCCTTTCCACATCCAGGCCCCACAAAACTTTCCATGGTTTACCCAGACGCTTCACATGCCTTAGTTCATTCCCTTGACAGCATGTCGACCCCGGTATACCACATCGTTCCAATTCACTCTATTCATTGCACGCCTTTCACCCTCCTGCATGTTCAGGCCAAGATCGCTCAAAATCTTGATCGCTCCATCTTTCCACCTCCAATTTGGCCTCCCACTTCTCCTTGTTCCCTCCACCTATGACACATATATCCTCTTGGACAATCTTTCCTCACTCATTCTATCCATGAGCCCAATCCATTTCAAAGCACCTTCTTCTGCACTCTCAACTACACTCTTTTTATTACCACACATCTCTCTCACGTTTTCATTGCTTACTCAATCAAATAACCTCAAACCACATATTGACCTCAAACATCTCATTTCCAACAAAGCCATCCTCCTCGGCACAACTCTATCTATAGCCCACGCCTCGCAACCATATAACATTGTTGGAACCACTTTTCCTTCCAACATACCCATTTTTGCTTTCCGAGATAATGTTCTCGCCTTCAACACATTTTTCAACGCTCCCAGAACTTTCGTCCCCTCCCACACCTTGTGACTTACTTTTGCTTCCATGGTTCCATCCGCTGCCAAATCCATTCCCAGATATCTAAAACACTTCACTTCCTCTAGTTTTTCTCCATTCAAACTTACCTCCGAATTGACTAGTCCCTCAACCCTACTGTACCTAATAACCTTGATCTTATGCACTATTAATCTCAGCTTTCTTCTTTCACACACTTTACCAAATTCATTACCAGCTTCTGCAGTTTCTACCCCGAATCACCTACCAGCGCTCTATCATCAGCGAACAGCAACTGACTCACTTCCCAAGCCCTCTCATCCACAATAGACTACATACTTATCCCTCTTCCCAAAGCTCTTGCATTCACCTCCCTAACAACCCTATCCGTAAACAAATTAAACAACCATGGAGGCATGACGCACCCCTGCTGCAAACCAACATTCACTGAGAACCAATGACTTTCCTCTCTTACTACTCGTACACGTGCCTAATATCCTCGATAAAAACCTTTCACTACTTCTAACAACTTGCCTCCCTCACCATATATTCTTAATACCTTCCTCATACAAATTCTACATACAAATCCATTTGCTTTTCCAAATATTCTCACATACATTTTTAAAGCAAACACCTGATCCACACATCGTCTACCACTTCTGAAACCACACTGCTCTTCCCCAATGTGATGCTCTGTACATGCCTTCACCCTCTCAGTCAATACCCTCCCATATAACTTGCCAAAGATACTCAACAAACTTATACCTCTGTACTTTGAGCACTCACTCTTATCCTCTTTGCCTTTGTACAATGGCGCTATGCAAGCATTCCGCCATTCCTCAGTCACCGCACTACGAGTCATACATACATTAATAACCTTACCTAACTGTCAACAAGTACACTCACCCACTTTTTTAACAAATTCCACTGCAATACTATCCAAACCCGCTGACTTGCCGGCTTTCATCTTCCGCAAAGCTTTTACTACCTCTTCTCTGTTTACCATATCATTCTTCCTAACCTTCTCACTTTCCACACAACCTCGACCAAAACACCCTATATCTGCCACTCGCTCATGAAACACATTCAACAAACCAAAATACTCACTCGATCTCCTTTTTACATCACCACTACTTGTTATCGCCTCCCCATTTGTCCCCTTCACTGATGTTCCAATTTGTTCTCTTGTCTTACGTACTTTATATACCTCCTTCCAAAACATCTTGTTATTCTCCCTAAGATTTAATGATACTCTCTCACCCTAACACTCATTTGCCCTCTTTTTCCTCTCTTGCACCTTTCTCTTGACCTCCTGCCTCTTTTTCATACATCTCCTAGTCATTTGCATTATTTCCCTGCAGAAATCGTTCAAATGCCTCTCTCTTATCTGTTACTAATAATCTTACCTTTTCATTCCACTACTCACTACCCTTTCTAATCTGCCCACCTCCCACGCTTCTCATGCCACAGGCATCTTTTCCACAAACGATCACTGCTTACCTAAATACATTCCATTCCTCCCCCACTTCGCTTACGTCCTTTCTTCTCACCTTTTTCCATTCTGTACTTAGTCTCTCCTGGTACTTCCTTACACAAGTCTCCTTCCCAAACTCACTTACTCTCACCAATCTCTTCACCCCAACATTCTCTCTTCTTTTCTGAAAACCCCTACAAATCTTCACCTTCGCCTCCACAAGATAATGATCAGACATCCCTTCAGTTGCACCTCTGAGCACATTAACATACAAAAGTCTCTCTTTCGCGCGCCTATCAATTAACACGTAATGCAGTAATGCTCTCTGGCCATCTCTCCTACTCACATACGTATACTTATGTATATCTCTCCTTTTAAAACAGGAATTCCTAGTCACCAGTCCTTTTTCAGCACATAAATCTACAGTCTCTTCACCATTACCATTTACATCACTGAACATCCCATGTACACCAATCATTCCCTCAACTGCCTAATTACTCACCTCTGCATTCAAATCACCCATCACTATAACCCGGTCTCGTGCATGAAAATGACTAACACACTCACACAGCTGCTCCTAAAACACTTGCCTCTCATTATATTTCTTCTCATGCCTAGGTGCATGTGCACCAATAATCACCCATCACTCTCCATCCACTTTCAGTTTTAACCATATCAATCTAGAGTTTACTTTCTTACACTCTATCACATACTTCCACCAATCCTGTTTCAGAAGTAGTGTTACTCCTTCCCTTGCCCCCTCTCCTCTCACTAACCCATGACTTTACTCCCAAGACATTCCCAGACCACTCTTCCCCTTTACCCTCGAGCTTGGTTTCACTCAGAGCCGAAACATCCAGATTCCTTTCCTCAAACATACTACCTATCTCTCCTTTTCATTTATCTAGGTTACATCAACACATATTTAGACACCCCAATCTGACCCTTCGAGGAGGATGATCACTCCCCGCATGACTCCTGTTTCCCCGTTTAGAAAGTTAAAATACAAGGAGGGGAGGGTTTCTAGCACTCGTTCCCGTCCCCTATGGTCGCCTTCTACGACACATGAGGAATGCATGGGAAGTATTCTTTCTCACCCAAGTCAGCCACCAGCTCCCTATCATCAGGGAACAACTGACTCACTTCCTAAGCTCTATCTTCTGCAACAGGCTCCATACTTGCCCCTCTTTCCAAAACTCGTATTCCCCTCCCTAACAACCCAATCTATAAACAAATTAAACAACCATATATATATATATATATATATATATATATATATATATATATATATATATATATATATATATATATATATATATTTTTTTTTTTTTTTTTTCTTTTTTATACTTTGTCGCTGTCTCCCGCGTTTGCGAGGTAGCGCAAGGAAACAGACGAAAGAAATGGCCCAACCCCCCCCATACACATGTATATACATACATCCACACACGCAAATATACATACCTACACAGCTTTCCATGGTTTACCCCAGACGCTTCACATTCCTTGATTCAATCCACTGACAGCACGTCAACCCCGGTATACCACATCGCTCCAATTCACTCTATTCCTTGCCCTCCTTTCACCCTCCTGCATGTTCAGGCCCCGATCACACAAAATCTTTTTCACTCCATCTTTCCACCTCCAATTTGGTCTCCCTCTTCTCCTTGCTCCCTCCACCTTCGACACATATATCCTCTTGGTCAATCTTTCCTCACTCATTCTCTCCATGTGACCAAACCATTTCAAAACACCCTCTTCTGCTCTCTCAACCACGCTCTTTTTATTTCCACACATCTCTCTTACCCTTACGTTACTTACTCGATCAAACCACCTCACACCACACATTGTCCTTAAACATCTCATTTCCAGCACATCCATCCTCCTGCGCACAACTCTATCCATAGTCCACGCCCAAACCACTTCAAAGCACCCTCTTCTGCTCTCTCAACCACACTCTTTTTATTTCCACACATCTCTCTTACCCTTACGTTACTCACTCGATCAAACCACCTCACACCACACATTGTCCTCAAACATCTCATTTCCAGCACATCCATCCTCCTGCGCACAACTCTATCCAAAGCCCACGCCTCGCAACCATACACCATTGTTGGAACCACTATTCCTTCAAACATACCCATTTTTGCTTTCCGAGATAATGTTAATTTTTTTTTTTTTTTTTTTTATACTTTGTCGCTGTCTCCCGCGTTTGCGAGGTAGCGCAAGGAAACAGACGAAAGAAATGGCCCAACCCCCCCCCCCCCAAACACATGTATATACATACGTCCACACACGCAAATATACATACCTACACAGCTTTCCATGGTTTACCCCAGACGCTTCACATGCCTTGATTCAATCCACTGACAGCACGTCAACCCCGGTATACCACATCGCTCCAATTCACTCTATTCCTTGCCCTCCTTTCACCCTCCTGCATGTTCAGGCCCCGATCACACAAAATCTTTTTCACTCCATCTTTCCACCTCCAATTTGGTCTCCCTCTTCTCCTCGTTCCCTCCACCTCCGACACATATATCCTCTTGGTCAATCTTTCCTCACTCATTCTCTCCATGTGCCCAAACCACTTCAAAACACCCTCTTCTGCTCTCTCAACCACGCTCTTTTTATTTCCACACATCTCTCTTACCCTTACGTTACTCACTCGATCAAACCATCTCACACCACACATTGTCCTCAAACATCTCATTTCCAGCATATCCATCCTCCTGCGCACAACTCTATCCATAGCCCACGCCTCGCAACCATACAACATTGTTGGAACCACTATTCCTTCAAACATATATATATATATATATATATATATATATATATATATATATATATATATATATATATATATATATATATATATATATATATATATATATATATATATATATATATATATATATATATATATATATATATATATATATACATATGTATGTATTCAAACTTACCTCCCAATTGACTTGACCCTCAACCCTACTGTACCTAATAACCTTGCTAATATTCACATTTAATCTTAAATTTCTTCTTTGACACACTTTACAAAACTCAGTCACCAGCTTCTGCAGTTTCTCATATGAATCAGCCACCAGGGCTGTATCATCATCCAACAGCAACTGACTCACTTCCCAAGCTCTCTCATCCACAACGGACTGCATACTTGCCCCTCTTTCCAAAACTCTTGCATTCACCTCCCTAACAACCCCATCCATAAACATATTAAACAACCATGGAGACATGACACACCCCCTGCCGCAAACCTACATTCACTGAGAGCCAATCACTTTCCTCTCTTCCTACACGTACACATGAGTTACATCCTCGATAAAAACTTTTCACTGCTTTTAACAACTTGCCTCCCGCACCATATATTCTTAATACCTTCCACAGACAATCTCTATCAACTCTATCATATGCCTTCTCCAGATCCATAAATGCTACATACAAATCCATTTGCTTTTCTAAGTATTTCTCACATACATTCTTCAAAGCAAACACCTGATACACACATCTTCTACCACTTCTGAAACCATACTGCTGTTCCCCAATCTGATGCTCTGTACATACCTTCACCCTCTCAATCAATACTCTCCCATATAATTTACCAGGAATACTCAATAAACTTATACCTCTGTAATTTGAGCACCCACTTTTATCCCCTTTGCCTTTGTACAATGGCACTATGCAAGCATTCCGCCAATCCTCAGACACCTCACCATGAATCATACATACATTAAATAACCTTACCAACCAATCAACAATACAGTCCCCCCCTTTTTTTAATAAATTCCACAGCAATACCATCCAAACCTGCTGCCTTGCCGGCTTTCATCTTCCGCAAAGCTTTTGCTACCTCTTATCTGTATACCAAATCATTTTCCCTAACCCTCTCACTTTGCACACCACCTCGACCAAAACACCCTATATCTGCCACTCTATCATCAAACACATTCAACAAACCTTCAAAATACTCACTCCATCTTCTCACATCATCACTACTTGTTATCACCTCCCCATTTGCGCCCTTCACTGAAGCTCCCATTTGCTCCCTTGTCTTACGCAATTTATTTACCTCCTTCCAAAACATCTTTTTATTCTCCCTAAAATGTAATGATGCTCTCTCACCCCAACTCTCATTTGCTCTCTTTTTCACCTCTTGCACCTTTCTCTTGACCTCCTGTCTCTTTCTTTTATACATCTCCCACTCAATTGCATTTTTTCCCTGCAAAAATCGTCCAAATGCCTCTCTTCTCTTTCACTAATAATCTTACTTCTTCATCCCACCACTCACTACCCTTTCTAATCAACCCACCTCCCACTCTTCTCATGCCACAAGCATCTTTTGCGCAATCCATCACTGATTCCCTAAATACATCCCATTCCTCTCCCACTCCCCTTACTTCCATTGTTCTCACCTTTTTCCATTCTGTACTCAGTCTCTCCTGGTACTTCCTCACACAAGTCTCCTTCCCAAGCTCACTTACTCTCACCACCCTCTTCACCCCAACATTCACTCATCTTTTCTGAAAACCCATACAAATCTTCACCTTAGCCTCCACAGGATAATGATCAGACATCCCTCCAGTTGCACCTCTCAGCACATTAACATCCAAAAGTCTCTCTTTCGCGCGCCTGTCAATTAACACGTAATCCAATAACGCTCTCTGGCCATCTCTCCTACTTACATACGTATACTTATGTATATCTCGCTGTTTAAACCAGGTATTCCCAATCACCAGTCCTTTTTCAGCACATAAATCTACAAGCTCTTCACCATTTCCACTTACAACACTGAACACCCGTGTATACCAATTATTCCCTCAACTGCCACATTACTCACCTTTGCATTCAAATCACCCATCACTATAACCCATTTTCCATAGCCTGAGGTTGAACCATTGTGTGACATTCAATTTTTTCATTTCATTTCAAGCTAGAAATTTCAGTTTTCTAAACTATTTCCTACATTTTTTCATATATATATATATATATATATATATATATATATATATATATATATATATATATATATATATATATATATATATATATATATATGTATATGTGTGTATGTGTGTATATGTGCGTATGTATGTATATATATATATATATATATATATATATATATATATATATATATATATATATATATATATATATATATATTTATATATATATATATATATTTTGCTTTGTCGCTGTCTCCCGCGGTTGCGAGGTAGCGCAAGGAAACAGACGAAAGAAATGACCCAACCCACCCCCATACACATGTATATACATACGTCCACACACGCAAATATACATACCTACACAGCTTTCCATGGTTTACCCCAGACGCTTCACATGCCTTGATTCAATCCACAGACAGCACGTCAACCCCGGTACACCACATCGCTCCAATTCACTCTATTCCTTGCCCTCCTTTCACCCTCCTGCATGTTCAGGCCCCGATCACACAAAATCTTTTTCACTCCATCTTTCCACCTCCAATTTGGTCTCCCTCTTCTCCTCGTTCCCTCCACCTCCGACACATATATCCTCTTGGTCAATCTTTCCTCACTCATTCTCTCCATGTGCCCAAACCATTTCAAAACACCCTCTTCTGCTCTCTCAACCACGCTCTTTTTATTTCCACACATCTCTCTTACCCTTACGTTACTTACTCGATCAAACCACCTCACACCACACATTGTCCTCAAACATCTCATTTCCAGCACATCCATCCTCCTGCGCACAATTCTATCCATAGCCCACGCCTCGCAACCATACAACATTGTTGGAACCACTATTCCTTCAAACATACCCATTTTTGCTTTCCGAGATAATGTTCTCGACTTCCACACATTCTTCAAGGCTCCCAGAAGTTTCACCCCCTCCCCCACCCTATGATCCACTTCCGCTTCCATGGTTCCATCCGCTGCCAGATCCACTCCCAGATATCTAAAACACTTCACTTCCTCCAGTTTTTCTCTATTCAAACTCACCTCCCAATTGAATTGACCCTCAACCCTACTGTACCTAATAACCTTGCGCTTATTCACATTTACTCTTAACTTTCTTCTTCCACACACTTTACCAAACTCAGTCACCAGCTTCTGCGGTTTCTCACATGAATCAGCTACCAGCGCTGTATCATCAGCGAACAACAACTGACTCACTTCCCAAGCTCTCTCATCCCCAACAGACTTCATACTTGCCCCTCTTTCAAAAACTCTTGCATTCACCTCTCTAACAACCCCATCCATAAACAAATTAAACAACCATGGAGACATCACACACCCCTTCCGCAAACCTACATTCACTGAGAACCAATCACTTTCCTCTCTTCGTACACGTACACATGCCTTACATCCTCGATAAAAACTTTTCACCGCTTCTAACAACTTGCCTCCCGCACCATATATTCTTAATACCTTCCACAGAGCATCTCTATCAACTCTATCATATGCCTTCTCCAGATCCATAAATGCTACATACAAATCCATTTGCTTTTCTAAGTATGTCTCACATACATTCTTCAAAGCAAACACCTGATCCACACATCCTCTACCACTTCTGAAACCACACTGCTCTTCCCCAATCTGATGCTCTGTACATGCCTTCACCCTCTCAATCAATACCCTCCCATATAATTTACCAGGAATACTCAACAAACTTATACCTCTGTAATTTGAGTACTCAGTCTTATATATATATATATATATATATATATATATATATATATATATATATATATATATATATATATATATATATATATATATATATATATATATATATATATATATATATATATATATATATATATGTATGTATGTATGTATATATATATATACATATATATGTGTATTATCCTTGGGGATAGGGGTGAAAGAATACTCCACACGCATTCCTCGCGTGTCGTAGAAGGCGACTAGAGGGGACGGGAGTGGGGGGCCAGAAATCCTCCCCTCCTTGTATTTTTTTTTTTTTAACTTTCTAAAATGGGAAACAGAAGAAGGAGTCACGCGGGGAGTGCTCATTCTCCTCGAAGGCTCAGATTGGGGTGTCTAAATGTGTGTGGATGTAACCAAGATGTGAAAAAAGGAGAGATAGGTAGTATGTTTGAGGAAAGAAACCTGGATATTTTGGCTCTGAGTGAAACGAAGCTCAAGGGTAAAGGGGAAGAGTGGTTTGGGGATGTCTTGGGAGTAAAGTCAGGGGTTAGTGAGAGGACAAGAGCAAGGGAAGGAGTAGCAGTACTCCCGAAACAGGAGTTGTGGGAGTATGTGATAGAATGTAAGAAAGTAAATTCTCGATTAATATGGGTAAAACTGAAAGTTAATGGAGAGAGATGGGTGATTATTGGTGCATATGCACCTGGGCATGAGAAGAAAGATCATGAGAGGCAAGTGTTTTGGGAGCAGCTGAATGAGTGTGTTAGTGGTTTTGATATATATATATATATATATATATATATATATATATATATATATATATATATATATATATATATATATATATATATATATATATATACATTCCTATGAGTCCACGGGGAAAATAAAAAACGAGAAATTCCCAAGTGCACTTTCGTGTAATAATCACTTCATTATGTGAGACACAAGAGAGAAATATAAGTTAGTTGATATGCATGAAGGAGATTAAGCTAGGACGCCATTTGATAGATATGTGATTGTCCAAAACATACAACGAGTGCTCATAAACCTCTTATTTTACAAATTTTATCAACAATAAAGTTATTTCATTTGTACAGACCATCACTAATATTAACATTATAATTCTTTGTGTATTTGGTAATAGAAGATTCAATGATATTTCTCTTGGTAATATCGTTACATCAATAAGTGAGATTCCATTACTAAAGTCAATAAAATGATCATAGTTTTTAACTTGATTAAACCAGGCATTTGATTCTTGTCCCATCCTTATACTATATTTATGTTTCTTAGGTCTAACAGAAAGATCTTTACCAGTCTGACTAACATAAAACTTATCAGCTTCCAAATGGCACTTTATTGATGCATCCAAGAGAATTTTCTGGTGATTTCCTGATTAGGATATTTTTTATAGTAGTATTGTTGCTAAAGACAACATTTACATTAAAGGATTTAAGCAAAATTGGAAGGAAAGTGAAATCATTATTGAAAGGGAGAAGTAAAAGATTCTTGGTGTCATTGAGATGTTTGGGCTGAACTCTATAAAATGATTTCGTTGCTAACTTAAGGGATTTATCAATGAAAGATCTAGGACACCTTAAATGAGATCTAATAGAATATATCTTCTCAAACTAATCATCAATAAACTCTGGACTGGAAATACGTAATGCCCTAAGGAACATAAATTGAAATGATGATAATTTAACTCTATCATGTTGAGATGGGTAATAATGGATATATGAGAATAGTTTGGTGGGTTTTCTGTTTATGCTAAAAGTAAACTTATTTTCTTGACTATGGATCATGCAATCTAAAAACGGCAACATACCATAATTTTCATTTTCTACAGTAAAATTGATGGTAACGGGAGATATATTTGTAAATTTAGTATCTTCCATCAAATTTACTGTAGAACATGAAAATAATGGCATGTTACCATTTTCAGATCACGCGCAAAATTGTAATCCTCTCCAATATATATATACATATATATATATATATATATATATATATATATATATATATATATATATATATATATATATATATATATATATATATATATATATATATATATATATAAGAGAAAGGTGCAAGAGGTGAAAAAGAGTGCAAATGAGAGTTGGGGTGTGAGAGCATTATTAAATTTTAGGGAGAATAAGAATATATTTTGGAAGGAGGTAAATAAAGTGCGTAAGACAAGGTAACAAATGGGAACTTCAGTGAAGGGGGCTAATGGGGAGGTGACAACAAGTAGTGTTGATGTGAGAAGGAGATGGAGTGGGTATTTTGAAGGTTTGTTGAATGTGTTTGATGATAGATTGGCAGATATAGGGTGTTTTGGTGGAGGTGGTGTGCAAAGTGAGAGGGTTAGGGAGAATTATTTGGTAAACAGAGAAGAGGTAGTAAAAGCTTTGCGGAAGATGAAAGCTGTCAAGGCAGCGGGTTTCGATGGTATTGCAATAGAATTTATTGAAAAAAGGGATGAATGTATTGTTGACTAGTTGGTAAGGTTATTTAATGTATGTATGACTCATGATGAGGTGACTGAGGATTGGCGGAATGTTTGCATAGTGCCATTGTTCAAAAGCAAAGAGGATAAAAGTGAGTGCTCAAATTACAGAGGTATAAGTTTGTTGAGTATTCCTAGGTAATTATATAGGAGGGTATTTATTGAGAGGGTGAAGGCATGTACAGAGCATCAGATTGGGGAAGAGCATTATGGTTTCAGAAGTGGTGGAGAATATGTGGATCAGGTGTTTGCTTTAAAGAATGTGTTAGAAATACTCAGAAAAGCAAATGAATTTGTATGTAGCATTTATGGATCTTGAGAAGGTATATGATAGAGTTGATAGAGATGCTCTGTGGAAGGTCTTAAGAATATATGGTGTGGGAGGCAATTTGTTAGGAGCAGTGAACAGTTTTTATCGAGAATATCAGGCATGTGTACGTGTATGAAGAGAGGAAAGTGATTGGTTCTCAGTGAATGTAGGTTTGCGGTAGGGGTGTGTGATGTCTCCATGGTTGTTTAATTTGTTTGTGGATGGGGTTGTTAGGGAGGTGAATTCAAGAGTTTTGGAAAGAGGGGCAAGTGTGTAGCCTGTTGGGGATGAGAGAGCTTGGGAAGTGAGTCAGTTGTTGTTCGCTGATGATATAGCGCTGGTGGCTGATTTGTGTGAAAAACTGCAGAAGGTGGTGACAGAGTTTGGTAAAGTGTGTGAAAGAAGAAAGTTAAGAGTAAATGTGAATAAGAGCAAGGTTATTAGGTACAGTAGGGTTGAGGGACAAGTCAATTGGGTGGTAAGTTTGAATGGAGACAAACTGAAGGAAGTGAAGTGTTTTAGATATCTAGGATGGGATTTGGCAGCGGATGTAACCACTGAAGTGGAAGTGAATCATAGGGTGGGGGAGGGGGCAAAAGTTCTGGGAGCGTTGAAGAATGTGTGGAAGTCGAGAACATTATCTTGGAAGGCAAAAATGGGTATGTTTGAAGGAATAGTGCTTCCAACAATGTTATGTGGTTGCGAGGCGTGGGCTATAGATAGAGTTGTGCAGAGGAGGGTGGATGTGCTGGAAATGAGATGTTTGAGGAAAATATGTGGTGTGAGGTGGTTTGATCGAGTAAGTAATAATAGGGTAAGACAGATATGTGGTAGTAAAAAGAGTGTGGTTGAGAGAGAAGAAGAGGGTGTTTTGAAATGGTTTGGTCACAGGGATAGAATGAGTGAGGAAGATTGACCAAAAGGATATATGTGTCAGAGGTGGAGGGAACGAAAAGTGTAAGACCAAATTGGAGGTGGAAAGATGGAGTGAAAAAGGTTTTGAGTGATCGGAGCCTGAACATGCAGTAGGGTGAAAGTCGTTCAAGGAATAGAATGAATTGGAACGATATGTTATACCGGGGTCGACGTGCTGTCAATGGATTGAACTAGGGCATGTGAAGCGTCTGGGGTAAACCATAGCAAGTTCTGTGGTGCCTGTATGTGGAAAGGGAGCTGTGGTTTCGGTGCATTACTACATGACAGCTAGAGACAGTGTGAACGAAATTGGCCTTTGTTGTCTTTTCCTAGCGCTATCTCGCGTACATGAGGGGAGAGGGGGTTGTTATTTCATGAGTGGCGGGGTGGCGATGGGAATGAATAAAGGCAGACAGTATGAATTATGTGCATGTTTATATATATATATGTCTGTGTGTGTATATATATATATGTATACGTTGAGATGTAAAGGTATGTATATTTGCGTGTGTGGACGAATATGTATATACATGTGTATGTGGGTGGGTTGGGCCATTCTTTTGTTTGTTTCCTTGCGCTACCTCGCTAACGCGGGAGACAGCGACAAAGCTTTCTCACCTCTTGCTCCTTTCTCTTGACAGCGACAAAGCTTTCTCACCTCTTGCTCCTTTCTCTTGACCTCTTGCCTCTTTCTTTTATACATCTCCCAGTCATCCGTACTACTTCCCTGCAAAAAAAACGTCCATACGCCTCTCTCTTCTCTGTCACTAAGAATGTTGCTTATACATATATATATATATATATATATATATATATATATATATATATATATATATATATATATATATATATATATATATATATATATATATATATATATATATATATATATATATATATATATATATACATATATATATATACATATATATATATATATATATATACATATATATATATATATATATATATATATATATATATATATATATATATATATATATATATATATATATATATATATATATATATATATATATATATATATATATATATATATATATATATATATATATATATATATGTATAAGCAACATTCTTAGTGACAGAGAAGAGAGAGGCGTATGGACGTTTTTTTTGCAGGGAAGTAGTACGGATGACTGGGAGATGTATAAAAGAAAGAGGCAAGAGGTCAAGAGAAAGGAGCAAGAGGTGAGAAAGCGTGCAAGCTAAAGTTGGGTTGAGAGAGTATCATTAAATCTTAGGGAGTATAAAAGGATGTTTTGGAAGGAGCCAAACAAATTGCATAGAACAAGAGAACAAATGGAATATAAGCAAAGGGGACTAATGTTGAGGTAATAACAAGTAGTGGTGAAGTGAGAAGGAGATTGAGTAAGTATTTTGAAGGTTTGTTGAATGTGTTTGATGATAGAGTGGCAGATATTTCGGTCGGTGTGATGTGCAAAGTGAGAGGGTCAGTGAGAATGGTTTGGTAAACAGAGAAGAGGTAGTGAAAGCTTTGAGGAAGATGAATACAGGCAAGGCGACAGGTTTGGATGGTATTGCAGTGGAATTCATTTAAAAAATGGGGTGCCTTTGTTGTTGACTGGTTAGTAATGATATTCAATGTATGTTATGAATGCTTCATGGTGAAGTGCCTGAGGATTGGCGGAATGCATGCATAGTGCTATTGTACAAAGGCAACGGGCATAAAGGTGAGTGTTCAAAATACAGAGTTATAAGTCTGCTGAGTATTCCTGGGAAATAATACGGGAGGGTATTGATTAAGAGCGTAAAGGAATGTACATAGCATCAAATTGGGGAAAAGCATTGTGGTTTCAGAAGTGATGGACGATGTGTAGATCAGGTGTCTCCTTTGAAGAATGTATATGAGAAATACTTAGAAAAACAAATGGATATGTATGTAGCATTTATGGATCAGGAGAAGGCATATGATGGAGTTCATAGACATGCTCTCTGGAAGATATTAAGAGTATAAGGCGTGGGAGGTAAGTTGCTAGAAGCAGTGAAAAGTTTTTATCAAAGGATGTCAGGCATGTTTACGAGTAAGTGATTGGTTTCCAGTGAATGTAGATTTGCGGCAGGGGTGCGTGATGTGTCCATAGTCTTTTAATTTGTTAATGATTGGGGTCGTTAGGGAGGTGAATACAACAGTTTTGGAGAGAGGGGAAAGTATGCAATCTGTTGGGGATGAGAAAGCTTGGGAAATGAGTCACTTGGGAAGTGAGTCAGTTGTTGTTCACTGATGATACAGCGCTGGTGGCTGATTCGGATGAGAAACTGCTGAAGTTGTTGACTGGCTTTGGGAAAGTGTATGAAAGAAGAAAATGTGAATAAGAGCAAGGTTATTAGGTTCAGTAGGTTTGAGGGACAGGTTAATTGGGAGGTAAGTTTGAATGGAGAAAAACTGGAAGAGCAAGGTTATTAGGTTCAGTTGGTTTGAGGGACAGGTTAATTGGGAGGTAAGTTTGAATGGAGAAAAACTGGAAGAAGTGAAATATTTTAGATATCTGGGAGTGGATTTAGCAGCGGATGGAACCGTGGAAGTGGAAGTAAGTCACAGGGTGGGGTAGGGAGCAAAGGTTCGGGGAGTGTTAAAGAGTATGTGGAAGGTGAGAATGTTATCTCGGAGAGCAAAAATGAGTATGTTTGAAATAATAGTGGTTCCAACAAGGTTATATGGTTGCGAGGCATGGGCTATAGGTAGAGTTGTGCGGAGGAGGGTGGATGTGCTGGAAATGAAATGTTTGAAGGTAATATGTGGTTTGAGGTGGTTTGATAGAGTAAGTGATGAAAGGGTAAGAGAGATGTGTGGTAATAGAAAGAGTGTGGTTGAGAGAGCAGAAGAGGGTGTGTTAAAATGGTTTGGCCACATGGAAAGAATGAGTGAGGAAAGATTGACAGAGAGGCCATGTGTGTCACAGGTAGAGGGAACGAGGAGAAGTGGTGAGACCAAATTAGAGGTGGAAGTATGGAGTGAAAAAGATTTTGAGCAATCGGGGCCTGAACATATAGGAGGGTGAAAAGCGTGCAAGGAATAGAATGAACTGGAAGGATGTGGTATAGCGGGGTCGATGTGCTGTCAATGGATTGAACCAGGGCATGTGAAGCGTCTGGGGTAAACCATGGAAAGTTTTGTAGAGTCTGGATGTGTAAAGGGAGCTGTGGTTTCGCTACAATACATATGACAGCTAGAGAATGAGTACAAACGAATGTGGCCCTTGTCTTTTCCTATCGCTACCACGGGTGCACGAGAGGGGAGCGGGGTGCCATTTCATGCGTGGCGGGGTGGCGGCGGAAGTGGATGAAGGCAGCATGTATGAATATGTACATGTGTATATATTCCTATGAGTCCACGGGGAAAATGAAACACGAAAAGTTCCCAAGTGCACTTTCGTGTAATAGGCACATCATCAGGGGATATACAAGAGAGAAATATAACAGTCAGTTGATATACATCGAGGAGACGAAGCTAGGACGCCATTTGGTAAACATGTGATTGTCCAAAACATATAACGAGCGTTCATGAACTTATCATTTTACAAATCTTATCAACAATAAAGTTATCTAATTTGTATAGACCATCACTAATATTAAGATTATAATTCTTTGTATATTTAATAATAGAAGACTCAATGATGTTTCTCTTGGTAATAGAGTTAGAGTTAATAACTGAGATGGCGTTACTCCAGTCAATACAATGCTTATAGTTTTTAACATGATTAAACAAGGAATTTGATTCTTGTCCCGTTCTTATACTATATTTATATCGCTTAAGTCTAACAGAAAGATCCTTACCAGTCTGATCAACATAAAATACATCACATCTTCCACAAGAAACTTTATAGATGCAACCAAGAGAATTTTCTGGTGAAATCCTGATTACGATATTCTTTATAGTATTATTGTTGCTAAAGGCAATATTTACATTAAAGGATTTAAGCAGCATGGGAAGCAAAGTGAAATTATTATTAAAAGGGAGAACTAAAAGATTCTTGGTGTCAATTAGGAGGTTTGGGCTCAATTCTATAAAATGATTTCTTTGCTAACTTAAGGGATTTATCAATGAAAGATCTAGGGTACTTTACCTTAGATCCAATAGAATATATCTTCTCAAACTCATCATCAATAAACTCTGGACTGCAAATACGCAATGCCCTAAGGAACATAGATTGAAATGATGATAATTTAACTCTGTCATGTTGAGATGAGTAATAATGGATATATGAGCATACATTGGTGGGTTTTCTATATATGCTAAACTTAAACTTGTTTCTTTGTCTATGAATCATGCAATCTAAAAATGGTAACATACCATTATTTTCATTTTCTACAGTAAATTTGATGGAAGGTACTAAATTGTTAAGTAAGGGGAGAAATATTTGTAAATTTTCATTTGCTGGCCAAACACAAAGAACATCATCTACATACCTAAACCAAATTCCAATAGAAGGTAAGATATCCTTTAGTAATTTTGTTTAAAAAATTCCATATAAAGATTACTTAGTACAGGTGAAAGAGGGTTACCCATTGCCATACAAAATTTTTGAGCATAATAATCTCCATTAAATTGAAATACAGTCTTTTATACACAATTTTATCAGTTCAATGAAATTAGACTTTGAAACAGGTGAATGAATATCATCCAACACATCAAATGAATATTCTAAAAGGTCATCAACTGGAACTTTAGTGAAAAGTGAGGAAACATCAAAGCTAATTAGTTTGAAATCAAAATTAACGTTGATATTGTTTAGCTCGTTGACTAAATCTACATTGTTCATGATATTAGAATTTGATACCTTACCCACTAAAGGGCTTAATAAAGAAACTAACCATTTTCATAATATATATGTGATGGATCCTACTGAACTCACTATAGGTCTTGCTGGAAAATTTTGTTTATGTGTTTTGATGAGTCCATACATACATGGCAATGAAGGGGAAAAAAATGACAAATTTTTGATAAGAGAAATGTTACCTTTCAACAACAACTTCATTTCTTTATTGAAGTAAGAGTTAACTACTTCTAAGGGATTTTTACTAAGTTTAGAATAGGTTTTGTTATCATTTAGACAAAAGTAACTATTTATCTAAAATGAATGATCTAAATGATAACACAACATATTCTAAACTTAGTAAAAACTTAGCAACGCCATCTCAGTTATTAACTCTAACTCTATTACCAAGAGAAATATCATTTAGTCTTCTATTATCAAAAATACAAAGATTTATAATCTTAATATTAGTGATGGTCTATACAAATTAGAAAACTGTATTGTTGATAAGATTTGTAAAATGATAAGTTCATGAACGCTCGTTGTATGTTTTGGACAATCACATGTTTACCAAATGGCGTCCTAGCTTCGTCTCCTCGATGTATATCAACTGACTGTTATATTTCTCTCTTGTATATCCCCTGATGATGTGATTATTACACGAAAGTGCACTTGGGAACTTTTCGTGTTTCATTTTCATTTTCATTTTCATTTTGATCACGCGCAAAATTTTGATCCTTCACAAAATGTGTATACATGTATATGTCTCTGGATTTATATGTATGTATACGTTGAAATGTATAGGTACGTATATGTGCGTGTGTGGGCGTTTATATATATACATGTGTATGTGGGTGGGTTGGGCCATTCTTTCTTCTGTTTCCTTGCGCCACCTCGCTAGCGCGGTACACAGCGACACATTATAATAATAATGTTAATTACAACACTAATAGAAATGATAATAATAATAACAATAATAATAATAATAATAATAATAATAATAATAATAATAATAATGATAATAACAATAATGATAAAATGATAATAATAATAATAATAATAATAATAATAATAATAATAATAATAATAATAATAATAATAATAATAATAATAATAGTAATAATAATGATAATAATAATGATAATAATAATAATAATGATAATAATAATAATAATAATAATAATAATAATACAGGGGTAAAG
The DNA here is from genome assembly GCF_036320965.1 of Panulirus ornatus. Taxonomy (NCBI): domain Eukaryota; kingdom Metazoa; phylum Arthropoda; class Malacostraca; order Decapoda; family Palinuridae; genus Panulirus; species Panulirus ornatus. The sequence continues at coordinate 31,320,559 of NC_092242.1, forward strand.
ATGGTGGTAAGAGTAAGTGAGCTTAGGAATGAGACTTGTGTGAGGAAGAACCAGGAGAGACTGAGTACAGAATGGAAAAAGGTGAGAACAATGGAATTAAGGGGAGTGGGAGAGGAATGGATGTATTTAGGGAATCAGTGATGGATTGCGCAAAAGATGCTTGTGGCATGAGAAGAGTGGGAGGTGGGTTGATTAGAAAGGGTAGTGAGTGGTGGGATGAAGAAGTAAGATTATTAGTGAAAGAGAAGAGAGAGGCATTTGGACGATTTTTGCAGGGAGAAAATGCAATTAAGTGGGAGATGTATAAAAGAAAGAGACAGGAGGTCAAGAGAAAGGTGCAAGAGGTGAAAAAGAGGGCAAATGAGAGTTGGGGTGAGAGAATATCATTAAATTTTAGGGAGAATAAAAAGATGTTCTGGAAGGAGGTAAATAAAGACAAGGGAGCACATGGGAACTTCAGTGAAGGGCGCTAATGGGGAGGTGATAACAAGTAGTGGTGATGTGAGAAGGAGATGGAGTGAGTATTTTGAAGGTTTGTTGAATGTGTTTGATGATAGAGTGGCAGATATAGGGTGTTTTGGTCGAGGTGGTGTGCAAAGTGAGTGGGTTAGGGAAAATGATTTGGTAAGCAGAGAAGAGATAGTAAAAGCTTTGCGGAAGATGAAAGCCGGCAAGGCAGCAGGTTTGGATGGTATTGCAGTGGAATTTATTAAAAAAGGGGGTGACTGTATTGTTGACTGGTTGGTAAGGTTATTTAATGTATGTATGACTCATGGTGAGGTGCCTGAGGATTGGCGGAATGCGTGCATAGTGCCATTGTACAAAGGCAAAGGGGATAAGAGTGAATGCTCAAATTACAGAGGTATAAGTTCGTTGAGTATTCCTGGTAAATTATATGGGAGAGTATTGATTGAGAGGGTGAAGGCATGTACAGAGCTTCAGACTGGGGAAGAGCAGTGTGGTTTCAGAAGTGGTAGAGGATGTGTGGATCAGGTGTTTGCTTTGAAGAATGTATGTGAGAAATATTTAGAAAAACAAATGGATTTGTATGTAGCATTTATGGATCTGGAGAAGGCATATGATAGAGTTGATAGAGATGCTCTGTAGAAGGTATTTAGAATATATGGTGTGGGAGGCAAGTTGTTAGAAGCAGTGAAAAGTTTTTATCGAGGATGTAAGGCATGTGTACGTGTAGGAAGAGATGAAAGTGGTTGGTTCTCATTGAATGTAGGTTTGCGGAAGGGGTGTGTGATGTCTCCATGGTTGTTTAATTTGTTTATGGATGGGGTTGTTAGTGAGGTGAATGCAAGAGTTTTGGAAAGAGGGGCAACTATGAAGTCTGTTGTGGATGAGAGAGCTTGGGAAGTGAGTCAGTTGTTGTTCGCTGATGATACAGCGCTGGTGGCTGATTCATGTAAGAAATTGCAGAAGCTAGTGACTGAGTTTGGTAAAGTGTGTGAAAGAAGAAAGTTAAGAGTAAATGTGAATAAGAGCAAGGTTATGAGGTACAGTAGGGTTGAGGGTCAAGTCAATTGGGAGGTAAGTTTGAATGGAGAAAAACTGGAGGAAGTAAAGTGTTTTAGATATCTGGGAGTGGATCTGGCAGCGGATGGAACCATGGAAGCGGAAGTGAATCATAGGGTGGGGGAGGGGGCGAAAATCCTGGGAGCCTTCAAGAATGTATGGAAGTTGAGAACATTATCTCGGAAAGCAAAAATGGGTATGTTTGAAGGAATAGTGGTTCCAACAATGTTGTATGGTTGCGAGGCGTGGGCTATGGATAGAGTTGTCCGCAGGAGGGTGGATGTGCTGGAAATGAGATGTTTCAGGACAATGTGTGGTGTGAGGTGGTTTGATCGAGTAAGTAATGTAAGGGTGAGAGAGATGTGTGGAAATAAAAAGAGCGTGGTTGGGGAGCCGAGGAGGGTGTTTTGAAATGGTTTGGGCACTTGGAGAGAATGAGTGAGAAAAGATTGACCAAGAGAATATATGTGTCGGAGGTGGAGGGAACGAGGAGAAGTGGCAGACCAAATTGGAGGTGGAAAGATGTCGTGAAAAAGATTTTGAGTGATCGGGGCCTGAACATGCAGGAGGATGAAAGGCGGGCAAGGAATAGAGTGAATTGGATCGATGTGGTATACCGGGGTTGACGTGCTGTCAGTGGATTGAATCAGGGCATGTGAAGCGTCTGGGGTAAACCATGGAAAGTTGTGTGGGTTCCTGGATGTGGAAGGGGAGCTGTGGTTTCGGGCATTATTGCATGACAGCTAGAGACTGAGTCTGAACGAATGGGGCCTTTGTTGTCTTTTCCTAGCGCTACCTCGCATACATGAGGGGGGTGGGGGATGGTATTCCATGTGTGGCCAGGTGACGATGGGAATGAATAAAGGCAGACAGTGTGAATTGTGTGCATGGGTATATATGTATGTGTCTGTGTGTGTATATATATGTGTACATTGAGATGTTTAGGTACGTATATTTGCGTGTGGACGTGTATGTATATACATGTGTATGGAGGTGGGTTGGGCCATTTCTTTCGTCTGTTTCCTTGCGCTACCTCGCAAACGCGGGAGACAGCGACAAAGCAAAATAGATAAATAATAATAACAATAATAGAAATAATAATAATAACATTAATAATAATAATAATGATAATAATGATAATAATAATGAAAATAATGATAATAATAACAATAACAAAAAAATAATGATAATGATAATAATGATAATAATGATAATAATTGTAATAATAATAATAACAATAATAATAGTAATAATAGTAATAAGAATGATAATTATAGTAATAATAATTTATGGTAATAATAATGATAATATATATTTTCTTTTATTTTCATTATACTTTGTCGCTGTCTCCCGCGTTAGCGAGGTAGCACAAGGAAACAGACGAAAGTATGGCCCAACACACCCACATACACATGTATATACATACACGTCCACACACACACATATACATACCGATACATCTCAACGTATACATATATATACAGACACAGATATAGACATATATACACATGTATATAATTCATACTGTCTGCCCTTATTCATTCCCGTCGCCACCCAGCCCCGCATGAAATACCAAGCCCCTCCCCCCGCATGTGCGCGAGGTAGCGCACATGCGCATGCAGTTCACACTCAGTCTCTAGCTGTCATGTATAATGCACCGTAACCATACCTCCCTTTCAACATCCAGGCCCCACACAACTTTCCATGGTTTACCCCAGACCTTCACATGCCTTGTTTCAATAAACTGACAGCACGTCGACCTCGGTATACCATATCGTTCCAATGCACTCTATTCCTTGCACGCCTTTCAACCTTCTGCTTGTTCAGGCCCGATCACTCAAAATCTTTTTCACTCCATCTTTCCACCTCCGCTTTGGTCTCCCACTTCTCCTCGTTCCCTCCACCTCTGACACATATATCCTCTTTGTGAATCTTTCCTCACTCATTCTCTCCATGTGACCAAACCATTTCAAAACATCCTCTTCTGCTCGCTTAACCACACTCTTTTTACGACCACACATCTCTCTTACCCTTACATTACTTACCCGATCAAACCATCTCAGACCACATATTGTCCTCAAACATCTCATTTCCAGTACATCCACCTTCTTCCTCCCAACTCTCTCCATAGCCCACGCTCCGCAACCATATATCGGTGTTAGAGCCACTATAACTACAAACATACCCATTTTTGCTTTCCAAGATAGCGTTCTCGACTTACACACATTCCTCAAGGCTCCCAGAACTTTCGCCTTCTCCCCCACCCTATGATTCACTTCCGCTTCCATTGTTCCATCCGCTACCAAATCCACTCCAATATATCTAAAACACTTCACTTCCTCCAGTTTTTCTCCATTCAAACTTACCTCCCAATTGACTTGTCCCTCAACCCTACAGTACCTAATAACCTTGCTCTTATTATCATTTACTCTCAGCTTTCTTCTTTCACACACTTTACCAAACTCAGTCACCAGCACTGTATCATCAGCGAACAACAACTGACTCACTTCCCAAGCTCTCTCATCCACAACAGAGTGCATTCTTGCCCCTCTTTCCAAAACTCTTGCATTCACCTCCCTAACAACCCCATCCATAAACAAATTGAACAACCATGGAGACATCACACACCCCTGCCGCAAACCAACATTCACTGAGAACCAATCACTCTCCTCTCTTCCTACACGTACACATACCTTACATCCTCGATAAAAACTCTTCACTGATTCTAACAACTTGTCTCCCACACCATATATTCCTAAAACCTTACACAGAGCATCTCTGTCAACTCTATCATATGCCTTTTCCAGATCCATAAATGCTACATACAAATCCATTTGCTTTTCTAAGTATTTTTCATATATATTCTTCAAAGCAAACACCTGATCCAAACATCCTTTACCACTTCTGAGACCATACTGCTCTTCCCCAATCTGATGCTCTATACATGCCTTCACCCTCTCAGTCAATACCCTCCCATATAATTTCCCAGGAATACTCAACAAACTTATACCTCTGTAATTTGAACACACTTTTATCCCCTTTGCTTTTACAATGGCACTATGCAAGCAATCCACCAATCCCCAGGCACCTCACCATGAGTCATACATACATTAAATAACCTTACCAACCAGTTAACAATACAGTCCCCTGCTTTTTAAATAAATTCCACTGCAATACCATCCAAACCCACTGACTTGCCGGCTTTCATGTTTTGCAAAGCTTTTACTACTTCATTCTCTCTAACCCTCTCACTTTGCACACAACCTCGACCAAGACACACTATATCTGCCACTCTATCATCAAACACATTCAGCAAACCTTCAAAATACTCACTCCATCTCCTTCTCACATCACCAGTACTTGTTATCACCTTCCCATTTGCCATCTTCACTGATGTTCCCATTTCTTCCCTTGTCTTACGCAAATCATCTTTTTATTCTCCCTAAAATTTAATGATACTCTCTCACCTCAACTCTAATTTGCCCCCTTTTCACCTCTTGCACCTTTCTTTTGACCTCCTGCCTCTTTCTTTTATAAATCTTCCATTCATTTTCATTATTTCCCTGCAAAAATCGTCCAAATGTCCCTCTCTTCTCTTTCAGTAATAATCTTACTTCTCCATCCCACCACTCACTACCTTTTCTAATCTGCCCACCTCCCACGCTTCTCATGCCACAAGCACCTTTTGCACAAGCCATCATAGCTTCCCTAAATACATCCAATTCTTCCCCCGCTCCCCTTACGTCCTTTGCTCTCAAATTTTTCCATTCTGTACTCAGTCTATTCTGGTAATTTCTCACACAAATCTCCTTCCCAAGGTCACTAACTGTCACCACTCTCTTCAACCCTACATTCTCTCTTTTTTTCTGAAAACCTCTACAAATCTTCATTTTCGCCTCCACAAGATAATGATCAGACATCCCTCCAGTTGCACCTCTCAGCACAACGACATCCAAAAGTCTCTCTTTCGCACGCCTATCAATTAACACGTAATCCAATAACACTCTCTGGCCATCTCTCCTACTTACATACGTATACTTATGTATATCTCTCTTTTTAAACCAGTTTTTCCAATCACCAGTCCTTTTTCAGCACATAAATCTAGAAGCTCTTCACCACTTCCATTTACAACACTGAACACCCCATGTACACCAATTATTCCCTCAACTGCCACATTACTCACCTTTGCATTCAAATCACACCTCACTATAACCCGGTCTCGTGCATCAAAACTACTAACACATTCACTCAGCTGCTCCCAAAACACTTGCCTCTCATGATCTTTCTTCTCATGCCCAGGTGCATATGCACCAATAATCACCCATCTCTCACAATCCACTTTCAGTTTTACCCATATCAATCTAGAATTTACTTTCTTACAACATGTATCACATATTCCTACCACTCCTGTTTCAAGAGTAGTGCTATTCCTTCCCTTGCTCTCGTCCTCTCACTAACCCCTGACTTTACTCCCTAGACGTTCCCAAGCCACTCTTCCCCTTTATCCTTGAGCTTCGTTTCATATATATATATATATATATATATATATATATATATATATATATATATATATATATATATATATATATATATATATATATATATATATATATATATATATATATATATATATATATATATATATATATAATATCCCTGGGGAGAGGGGAGAAAGAATACTTCCCACGTATTCCCTGCGTGTCGTAGAAGGCGACTAAAAGGGGAGGGAGCGGGAGGCTGGAGATCCTCCCGTGTCTTTTTCTTTTTTTTTTGATTTTCCAAAAGAGGAGCAGAGGAGGGGGCCGAGTGAGGATATTCCCTCAAAGGCTCAGTCTTCTGTTCTTTATGCTACCTCGCTTATGCGGGAAATGGCGAATAGTCTGAAACGAAAGAAAAAAAAAGAAAAAAAAAAAAAAAATATATATATATATATATATATATATATATATATATATATATATATATATATATATATATATACATATATGTATATATATATATATAAATATATATATATATATATATATATATATATATAAATATATATATATATATATATATATATATATATATATATATATATATATATATATATATATATATATATATATATATATATATATATATATATATATATATATATATATATATATATATATATATATATATATATATATATATATATATATATATATATACATGTGCTGAGAGGTGCAACTGGAGGGACCATTATCTTGTGGAGGCTAAGGTGAAGATTTGTATGGGTTTTCAGAAAAGAAGAGGGAATGTTGGGGTGAAGAGGGTGGTGAGAGTAAGTGAGCTTGGGAAGGAGACCTGTGTGAGGATGTACCAGGAGAGACTGAGTACAGAATGGAAAAAGGTGAGAACAATGGAAGTAAGGGGAGTGGGGGAGGAATGGGATGTATTTAGGGAATCAGTGATGGATTGCGCAAAAGATGCTTGTGGCATGAGAAGAGTGGGAGGTGGGTTGATTAGAAAGGGTAGTGAGTGGTGGGATGACGAAGTAAGAGTATTAGTGAAAGAGAAGACAGAGGCATTTGGACGATTTTTGCAGGGAAAAAATGCAATTGAGTGGGAGATGTATAAAAGAAAGAGACAGGAGGTCAAGAGAAAGGTGCAAGAGGTGAAAAAAAGGGCAAATGAGAGTTGGGGTGAGAGAGTATCATTAAATTTTAGGGAGAATAAAAAGATGTTCTGGAAGGAGGTAAATAAAGTGCGTAAGACAAGGGAGCAAATGGGAACTTCAGTGAAGGGCGCAAATGGGGAGGTGATAACAAGTAGTGGTGATGTGAGAAGGAGATGGAGTGAGTATTTTGAAGGTTTGTTGAATGTGTTTGATGATAGAGTGGCAGATATAGGGTGTTTTGGTCGAGGTGGTGTGCAAAGTGAGAGGGTTATGGAAAATGATTTGGTAAACAGAGAAGAGGTAGTGAAAGCTTTGCGGAAGATGAAAGCCGGCAAGGCAGCAGGTTTGGATGGTATTGCAGTGGAATTTATTAAAAAAGGGGGTGACTGTATTGTTGACTGGTTGGTAAGGTTATTTAATATATATATGACTCATGGTGAGGTGCCTGAGGATTGGCGGAATGCGTGCATAGTGCCATTGTACAAAGGCAAAGGGGATAAGAGTGAGTGCTCAAATTACAGAGGTATAAGTTTGTTGAGTATTCCTGGTAAATTATATGGGAGGGTATTGATTGAGAGGGTGAAGGCATGTACAGAGCATCAGATTGAGGAAGAGCAGTGTGGTTTCAGAAGTGGTAGAGGATGTGTGGATCAGGTGTTTGCTTTGAAGAATGTATGTGAGAAATACTTAGAAAAGCAAATGGATTTGTATGTAGCATTTATGGATCTGGAGAAGGCATATGATAGAGTTGATAGAGATCCTCTGTGGAAGGTATTAAGAATATATGGTGTGGGAGGAAAGTTGTTAGAAGCAGTGAAAAGTTTTTATCGAGGATGTAAGGCATGTGTACGTGTAGGAAGAGAGGAAAGTGATTGGTTCTCAGTGAATGTAGGTTTGCGGCAGGGGTGTGTGATGTCTCCATGGTTGTTTAATTTGTTTATGGATGGGGTTGTTAGGGAGGTAAATGCAAGAGTTTTGGAAAGAGGGGCAAGTATGAAGTCTGTTGGGGATGAGAGAGCTTGGGAAGTGAGTCAGTTGTTGTTCGCTGATGATACAGCGCTGGTGGCTGATTCATGTGAGAAACTGCAGAAGCTGGTGACTGAGTTTGGTAAAGTGTGTGGAAGAAGAAAGTTAAGAGTAAATGTGAATAAGAGCAAGGTTATTAGGTACAGTCGGGTTGAGGGTCAAGTCAATTGGGAGGTGAGTTTGAATGGAGAAAAACTGGAGGAAGTGAAGTGTTTTAGATATCTGGGAGTGGATCTGGCAGCGGATGGAACCATGGAAGCGGAAGTGGATCATAGGGTGGGGGAGGGGGCGAAAATTCTGGGGGCCTTGAAAAATGTGTGGAAGTCGAGAACATTATCTCGGAATGCAAAAATGGGTATGTTTGAAGGAATAGTGGTTCCAACAATGTTGTATGGTTGCGAGGCGTGGGCTATGGATAGAGTTGTGCGCAGGAGGATGGATGTGCTGGAAATGAGATGTTTGAGGACAATGTGTGGTGTGAGGTGGTTTGATCGAGTGAGTAACGTAAGGGTAAGAGAGATGTGTGGAAATAAAAAGAGCGTGGTTGAGAGAGCAGCAGAGGGTGTTTTGAAGTGGTTTGGGCACATGGAGAGAATGAGTGAGGAAAGATTGACCAAGAGGATATATGTGTTGGAGGTGGAGGGAACGAGGAGAAGAGGGAGACCAAATTGGAGGTGGAAAGATGGAGTGAAAAAGATTTTGTGTGATCGGGGCCTGAACATGCACGAGGGTGAAAGGAGGGCAAGGAATAGAGTGAATTGGAGCGATGTGGTATACCGGGGTTGACGTGCTGTCAGTGGATTGAATCAAGGCATGTGAAGCGTCTGGTGTAAACCATGGAAAGCTGTGTAGGTATGTATATTTGCGTGTGTGGACGTATGTATATACATGTGTTTGGGGGGGGGGGGCATTTCTTTCGTCTGTTTCCTTGCGCTACCTCGCAAACGTGGGAGACAGCGAGAAAGTATAATAAAAAAAAATATATATATACATACAGGGGATAGGGGAGAAAGAATACTTCCCACCTATTACCTGCGTGTCCTAGAAGGCGACTAAATGGGAAGGGAGCGGGAGGCTGGAAATCCTCCCTCCCATTTATTTTTTTTCTTTTTAATTTTCCGAAAGATGGAACAGAGAAGGTGGTCGGGTGAGGATATTCCCTCAAGGGCCCAGTCCTCTGTTCTTAACGCTACCTTGCAAATGTGGGAAATGGCGAATAGTATGAAAAAAGAAAAAAAAATATATATATATATGTTTGTATATATATATATATATATATATATATATATATATATATATATATATATATATATATATATATATATATATATATATATATATATAGCTAAGACGGCACACGCAGCTTAATCCCTATTCACGGCCATCTTATCACCATTACATGCTACTTGCATGAGCTTCGTGAGGTATATTTGCGAGGGAGGTCGGTCACCATATATATATATATATATATATATATATATATATATATATATATATATATATATATATATATATATATATATATATATATATATATATATATATATATATATATATATATATATATATATATATATATATATATATATATATATATATATATATATATATATATATATATATATATATATATATATATATATATATATATATATATATATATATATATATATATATGTCCTATGTTGGTTGTCCTACATAAACAGGTTAAGGGAAACCCCCAGTTAACACAGCATCACAGTGAACAGTAGTCGACATGAATTACTTTTTTCCTTTTTTTTGTGGGGGTTTGTGGGGTGGGGAGGGTCTTAGTTGTTTAGCGTAGGAAATATTCTCCATTCCCTGCCAGCGACCCCTTAATTGAGTAAACTTTAGGAGCATATAAAGAGGGAGGGTAGGTGAGGGGAGACGTTGCAGAACCCACGTTACTGTAATTGATTTTACACTGTCCCTCCTACGTGTTGGCTGGTGTGTTAACCGCCACCACGTATACTGCAGGTACTCTCCTCTGTACACTGATGCCGCTGTTGCTGATGACGATGATCATATTACTACGTCTCTAAAACTGCTGTAACTGTTGCCACGAAAACTATGATTCTACCTCTGTTGTTACTGCTGCTGTTGTTATATTTGTATGTGCTGTTTCTTACGTTACTAGTACTACTACTTCTACTTCTGATACTACTACTACTACTACTACTACTACTACTACTACTACTACTACTACTACTACTACTACTACTACTACTACTACTACTACTGCTGCTGCTGCTGCTGCTGCTACTGTTTCTGCTAATGTTGTTATATTTGTATGTGCTGCTTCTTACGTTACTATTACTACTACTTCTTCTTCTGATACTACTACTACTACTACTACTACTACTACTACTACTACTACTACTACTACTACTACTATTACTGCTGCTGCTGTTACTGCTGCTGTTGTTATATTTGTATGTGCTGCTTTTTACGTTACTAGTACTAATATTTCTACTTCTGATACTACTACTACTACTACCACTACTACTACTACTACTTCTACTACTACTACTACTACTACTACTACTACTACTACTACTACTGCTGCTGCTGCTGCTGCTGTTTCTGCTGATATTGTTATATTTGTATGTGCTGCTTCTTATGTTACTAGTACTACTACTTCTACTTCTGATGCTACTACTACTACTACTACTACTACTACTACTACTACTACTACTACTACTACTACTGCTGCTACTGTTGCTGCTACTTCTACTAACACTGCTACTACTACTACTACTACTACTACTACTACTACTACTACTACTACTACTACTTCTACCACTACTACTACTACTACTACTACTACTACTACTACAACTATATATGATAATATTAGTAATATATGATAATATTAGTAAAAACAATCACTCTTGAAGTAGAACCTTCAGACACAATTGAAAATGTGAAGGAAAATAGTGAAATTGGAGAAAAATGTAGCTTAGACATTGAAGCTTATTGATACAGTGGTTAAATTGATGAGAACTGCTATTGACGTTTGTGTAAATGAATTATACATTTCCTTTTTTCCATAGCCAGAGGTTGAACCATTATGTGACATTCATTTTTTTCATTCATTTCAAGCTAGAAGTTTCAGTTTCTAAATTGTTTCTTACATTTTTCATATGTATATATATGTATGTGTGTGTGTGTGTGTATATGTGCGTATGTATGTGTATATGTATATATATATGTATATTATCCCTGGGGATAGGGGTGAAAGAATACTTCCCACGTATTCCTCGCGTGTCGTAGAAAGCGACTAGAGGGGACGGGAGCGGGGGGCCAGAAATCCTCCCCTCCTTGTATTAACTTTCTAAAATGGGAAACAGAAGAAGGAGTCACGCGGGGAGTGCTCATCCTCCTCGAAGGCTCAGAGTGGGGTGCCTAAATGTGTGTGGATGTAACCAAGATGTGAAAAAAGGAGAGATTGGTAGTATGTTTGAGGAAAGGAACCTGGATGTTTTGGCTCTGAGTGAAACGAAGCTCAAGGGTAAAGGGGAAGAGTGGTTTGGGAATGTCTGGGGAGTAAAGTCAGGGGTTAGTGAGAGGACAAGAGCAAGGGAAGGAGTAGCAATACTCCTGAAACAGGAGTTGTGGGAGTATGTGATAGAGTGTAAGAAAGTAAATTCTCGATTAATATGGGTAAAACTGAAAGTTGATGGAGAGAGGTGGGTGATTATTGGTGCATATGAACCTGGGCATGAGAAGAAAGATCAAGAGAGGCAAGTGTTTTGGGAGCAGCTGAATGAGTGTGTTAGTGGTTTTGATGCACGAGACCGGGTTATAGTGATGGGTGATTTGAATGCAAAGGTGAGTAATGTGGCAGTTGAGGGAATAATTGGTATACATGGGGTGTTCAGTGTTGTAAATGGAAATGGTGAAGAGCTTGTAGATTTATGTGCTGAAAAAGGACTGATGATTGGGAATACGTGGTTTAAAAAGCGAGATATACATAAGTATTCTTATGTAAGTAGGAGAGATGGCCAGAGAGCGTTATTGGATTACGTGTTAATTGACAGGCGTGCCAAAGAGAGACTTTTGGATGTTAATGTGCTGAGAGGTGCAACTGGAGGGATGTCTGATCATTATCTTGTGGAGGCTAAGGTGAAGATTTGTATGGGTTTTCAGAAAAGAAGAGTGAATGTTGGGGTGAAGAGGGTGGTGAGAGTAAGTGAGCTTGGGAAGGAGACCTGTGTGAGGAAGTACCAGGAGAGACTAAGTACAGAATGGAAAAAGGTGAGAACAATGGAAGTAAGGGGAGTGGGGGAGGAATGGGATGTATTTAGGGAATCAGTGATGGATTGCGCAAAAGATGCTTGTGGCATGAGAAGAGTGGGAGGTGGGTTGATTAGAAAGGGTAGTGAGTGGTGGGATGAAGAAGTAAGAGTATTAGTGAAAGAGAAGAGAGAGGCATTTGGACGATTTTTGCAGGGAAAAAATGCAATTGAGTGGGAGATGTATAAAAGAAAGAGACAGGAGGTCAAGAGAAAGGTGCAAGAGGTGAAAAAAAGGACAAATGAGAGTTGGGGTGAGAGAGTACCATTAAACTTTAGGGAGAATAAAAAGATGTTCTGAAAGGAGGTAAATAAATTGCGTAAGACAAGGGAGCAAATGGGAAATTCAGTGAAGGGTGCAAATGGGGAGGTGATAACAAGTAGTGGTGATGTGAGAAGGAGATGGAGTGAGTATTTTGAAGGTTTGTTGAATGTGTTTGATGATAGAGTGGCAGATATAGGGTGTTTTGGTCGAAGTGGTGTGCAAAGTCAAAGGGTTAGGGAAAATGATTTGGTAAACAGAGAAGAGGTAGTGAAAGCTTTGCGGAAGATGAAAGCCGGCAAGGCAGCAGGTTTGGATGGTATTGCAGTGGAATTTATTAAAAAAGGGGGTGACTGTATTGTTGACTGGTTGGTAAGGTTATTTAATATATATATGACTCATGGTGAGGTGCCTGAGGATTGGCGGAATGCGTGCATAGTGCCATTGTACAAAGGCAAAGGGGATAAGAGTGAGTGCTCAAATTACAGAGGTATAAGTTTGTTGAGTATTCCTGGTAAATTATATGGGAGGGTATTGATTGAGAGGGTGAAGGCATGTACAGAGCATCAGACTGGGGAAGAGCAGTGTGGTTTCAGAAGTGGTAGAGGATGTGTGGATCAGGTGTTTGCTTTGAAGAATGTATGTGAGAAATACTTAGAAAAGCAAATGGATTTGTATGTAGCATTTATGGATCTGGAGAAGGCTTATGATAGAGTTGATAGAGATGCTCTGTGGAAGGTATTAAGAATATATGGTGTGGGAGGAAAGTTGTTAGAAGCAGTGAAAAGTTTTTATCGAGGATGTAAGGCATGTGTACGTGTAGGAAGAGAGGAAAGTGATTGGTTCTCAGTGAATGTAGGTTTGCGGCAGGGGTGTGTGATGTCTCCATGGTTGTTTAATTTGTTTATGGATGGGGTTGTTAGGGAGGTAAATGCAAGAGTTTTGGAAAGAGGGGCAAGTATGAAGTCTGTTGGGGATGAGAGAGCTTGGGAAGTGAGTCAGTTGTTGTTCGCTGATGATACAGCGCTGGTGGCTGATTCATGTGAGAAACTGCAGAAGCTGGTGACTGAGTTTGGTAAAGTGTGTGGAAGAAGAAAGTTAAGAGTAAATGTGAATAAGAGCAAGGTTATTAGGTACAGTAGGGTTGAGGGTCAAGTCAATTGGGAGGTGAGTTTGAATGGAGAAAAACTGGAGGAAGTGAAGTGTTTTAGATATCTGGGAGTGGATCTGGCAGCGGATGGAACCATGGAAGCGGAAGTGGATCATAGGGTGGGGGAGGGGGCGAAAATTCTGGGGGCCTTGAAGAATGTGTGGGTATGTTTGAAGGAATAGTGGTTCCAACAATGTTGTATGGTTGCGAGGCGTGGGCTATGGATAGAGTTGTGCGCAGGAGGATGGATGTGCTGGAAATGAGATGTTTGAGGACAATGTGTGGTGTGAGGTGGTTTGATCGAGTGAGTAACGTAAGGGTAAGAGAGATGTGTGGAAATAAAAAGAGCGTGGTTGAGAGAGCAGCAGAGGGTGTTTTGAAGTGGTTTGGGCACATGGAGAGGATGAGTGAGGAAAGATTGACCAAGAGGATATATGTGTCGGAGGTGGAGGGAACAAGGAGAAGTGGGAGACCAAATTGGAGGTGGAAAGATGGAGTGAAAAAGATTTTGTGTGATCGGGGCCTGAACATGCAGGAGGGTGAAAGGAGGGCAAGGAATAGAGTGAATTGGAGCGATGTGGTATACCGGGGTTGACGTGCTGTCAGTGGATTGAATCAAGGCATGTGAAGCGTCTGGGGTAAGCTATGGAAAGCTGTGTAGGTATGTATATTTGCGTGTGTGGACGTATGTATATACATGTGTATGGGGGGGGTTGGGCCATTTCTTTCGTCTGTTTCCTTGCGCTACCTCGCAAACGCGGGAGACAGCGACAAAGTATAATAAATAAAATAAATATAAAATAAATAACAATGTTGATGATGATCATGATAATAATGATAATATTTTTGGTTATTAATTCAATGATGACAATAATGATAGTAATAAGACAAATTACAAAAGGATTCGAACAGCAACAGACCACTGGGACCTTTCAAGGCTGTTTGTGTTAATGGAAAATATCAGCAACTCACAGACTGGTGTGCTAAAAGTCAGAGGGCATACAGATGATTTAAACAGAATAATTTGTGCATTGACAATGTGACTAAGGAGATGCAAAAAATGTAAATCGTAAAAATGAAGCGAAATAATTTTCAAGTCTGTTCTTAAAAGTATCTAAATGCTGCTTTCAACCATTCTGATTAGGAAATCATTTTATATGTTAACAATCCTGTTGACGGAAAAGTACTTCCCCTCATTCGAGGTAGAATGTTTGCCCACGAGTTTGTATCCATTACCAGAAGTGAAATAAGACGAATATAGTCATGATTAGCTTGTTAGATGAAGATTATCAAAGCATTTGATAATTTGAGTATTTGTATTAGATTATCTCATGTTTTTTAAGTTAGAGGGATACAAGTCTTTTAATCGTCTGTCACAGGATTTGCTTCTCAGCGCGAAATCAGTTCCACTCTTTCCATTCTATGTCCGTTTTTTTTGTTTGTTTGTTTTCTTTGTGGTTGAGTGACCAAATCTGAACACATTATTCAAGATGAGAATGAACCGATGATATGTAAAGGGGAGGATGATTTTC
>NC_092242.1:31336115-31363615 GCF_036320965.1 Panulirus ornatus
GTAATCTCGGCCGTCGCAACCTCCATTCTCAAATCTTTGCTTAATCTGCTCCTCAAATATTTGAGATCTTAACCCTCTCCAACCTCTTGCCATCCGACCTTGCTTCTCAGTCTGACGTCTTTTATACAGTCATCTTTCCACCTTCCTCCAGCCACAATCTGCAGTCCAGACTCCCAGTCAAGACTTTTTCCGTTACCTGTTCAAGGGATGTTAAAAACATGACCCATGAATAATACATCATCGACTGTATCACCCTCATCTGACTCCTTCTCGTTCCTCTGTTCACCACAGACAACATCACACAATTCATTCTTATAAATTCCTGTGTGATTTACTCACTAATGAATGCTATATATAAAGACCTTCTGCGTTGTTTTATCAGTCATCCCTCTATATGTACCTCTCTCTCTCTCTCTCTCTCTCTCTCTCTCTCTCTCTCTCTCTCTCTCTCTCTCTCTCTCTCTCTCTCTCTCTCTCTCTCTCTCTCCTCTCTCTCTCTCTCTCTCTCTCTCTCTCTCTCTCTCTCTCTCTCTCTCTCTCTCTCTCAGTTTAGTTTTCATCATTTCCTCCAGTCCCAGTTCACTGGAAAAGACCTGGTGCTTACAGCCATAAAAATCCCTTACGAACAGACACACACACAGCCGATGACGGCTTGTGTTCTAAGGTGAAACATTGAATTCCGCACTGATAGAAGTAGGATTCTTATTTTTCACTTTATAATCTTATTTAGTTAATCATATGAGTCTGTCTATATTCACACTAAATCCATGTATATCCATTACTCATTAATTTCTCAATTACCTTCACCTAAAACATCACTGCTCCTGATAAGTTCTCTCACTGTATCTATCCACCTCTTCCGAGGTGTACCTCTCCTCCTTGTACCTTCTACTGTACTTCTGTATCATATCCCCTTGACCGTCCTCTTACCTAGTGGTCGTCCTACATGGCTATATCATCATAAGCACACTAGACTGCTCTTTTATTCTAACACTGGAGACTCCATGCACGGTCAAACGTCCACATGTAGGCCGGGCTTAATTGAAATATAAAAAGTTTAACGAAAGGGAGAAAGAAAAGACAATGAAAATCATTTTTGAATTTGAAGGAAGTGAAAAATCTACCTCATAAAAAGTGCTAAGTTATAGGAAAAGATAAGAAAGGTTAGAGTTCCAAAGCCTCGAGGTGTAAGGAAAGAAACATTTATCATAACGGTCCATCTTTGTGTTGCCAACGGCTACACAGTTATCATACGACGCGGCAGCTTACCAAGCATTGCGTGGTTAAGCTAGTGGTGTGGGTACACAAGTGGCCAGCTCTCGGGAGCAAAAACCAAAGTAATATCTATAGAAGAAGGAACGTGAACTAATATTGCAGCGTTAGTCAAAAGGGTCACGTTTGGAAGTTAGCCTGGGACAGTTTATAAGTAGGACCGCTTTCGACTCAACTCTAGAACCACCCCAGATGTGAGAGCAGTACTCTACAAGGACGGATCAATCCCTTGTATAAGCGGAGCGACTGTACGTAGGAAAAGAAATTTCGACATCTACACAGGACTCCCAGTTTTAAAAAGGCAGACTTAGCTATTTTCATATCGTATGATTTCTAAGATAACTTATTTGTTACAGTAATAGCAAGAGTGTTAACTGAGTCAAGAGGTGGAATTACAGATTTGTCAAAGGAGAGAGGAAAGTTGTGAGGAGTTTTCGGTAGAGGAGATACGCAGAAACTGGGTCTTGGCTGAAGTCCTTTCCCAGGTGTCTTCATGTTACATATTGTTCTATAACTACACTACGTAGGTATCCATTTCTGTTCTTTACCTACCATGAAACTTAGATGTTACATCCATGCATGAGATTTGGGACAGAAACTCCTTCACTCATCGTCCGAAGAAAAAAAATACATGTTATTGCCTAACGTAACTACAACATCTGAAACAGGTAAACATCAACCCGTGATTTGTGGACACTGAGAGATGTGAGCTGTCTGAACAACAAGACTCCCTCCTGTCTCCCAGACTACCTTCCACACCCCCGGAGTCAGTGAAGGATGTTCATCTTACGGTCAAGCATTCTGAAGGTGAAGTGCTCTTCTACATCTTGTGGTTGAGCTGCAAACATTTATAAGGATCTCTGCTCAAACCCCCTCGCGCCATCATCGATATTTCTTTCCAGCGCTTAAATGACCCCGCTGACTGGATGACTTTGTACATGTGCCCAGTACTTGATGTCACCAAGATCCCTGCCAGAATTTGTAAAAAAATTGTTTCTGATCAGCTTCCATAGGCACTGCAAGCTCCTTAGTCCCTCATAATTTTTTTGATATGTAAACCATATCCGCCACCCAGTTGCCTCTTCGGGTTCCTGGAGTTTGTTTGTCTCAGACTAGAGACTTATAAGACCAACGTGACCCTCACCTTCGTTGATTTTACCGAAGTTTTCCTCTTGTGAATCATAACACAATCGTCAATAAAGCCATCAACCTGGGCCGCGGAGGAGTTTCATCCAGTGTCATGCAGACTTCCACGGTAAGCCCATGAAGCTTTATATTTCCTGCGTCAGCTTCACCTTCCAGTCCTGCACCCGTGTCGTCTTACAGGACACAGTGATGGTACTATTTTGGTTCTTCAACCTTACAAATGATACCAAGCTGTATGGATCTGTTCCCTAGATGCACGTCAACAACTTTGCCTTTGGCAATAGTGTGTGGGTCACACTCGCTCATGTAAACAAGTATTCGATTATTAAGTAACTAGACTTTTGTGTTGTTTGTGTGTTTCTGCGTCACTTGTCACTATTCGAGACGAGTCACGAATCAGGAACCGAAATCTTATGAAATTTCAAACTTAACCTGATTACGTAAATGAAATTTCCTTATGATCTACTTATTATAGATATTGTGATTTTCCATAGTTTTACTTATATTAGCTTACTGAAGATATATCAAGATATATCACTTGAATTTTTCATATATAGAGAGTGAATTGGAACGATGTGGTATACCGGGGTCGACGTGCTGTCAATAGATTGAACCAGGGCATGTGAAGCGGCTGGGGTAAACCATGGAAACTTTTGTGGGGCCTGGATGTGAAAAGGGAGCTGTGGTTTCGGTGCATTACACATGACAGGTAGAGAATGAGTGTGAACGAATGTGGCTTTTGTTGTCTTTTCCTGGCGCTCCCTCGTCCCACCGCAACGCCGCCACACATGAAATGACAACCCCCTCCCCCCGCATGTGCGTGAGGTAGCGCTAGGAAAAGACAACAAAGGTCACATTAGATCACACTCAGTCTCTAGCTGTCATGTATAATGCACCGAAACCACAGCTCCCTTTCCACATCCAGGCCCCACAAAACTTTCCATGGCTCACCCCAGACGCTTCACACGTCCTAGTTCAACCCAATGACAGCATGTCGACCACGGTATACCACATCGTTCCAATTCACTATATTCCTTGCACGCCTTTCACCCTCATGCATGTTCAGGCCCCGATCACTCAAAGTCTTTCTCACTCCATCTTTCCACCACCAATTTGGCCTCCCACTTCTCGTTCCTTCCACCTCTGACACATATCATCTTTGTCAATATTTCCTCACTCATTCACTCCATGTGACCAACTCATTTCAAAACACCCTCTTCTGCTCTCTCAACCACACTCTTTTTATTACCACATATCTCTCTTACCCTTTCATTACTTACACGATCAAACTATCTCACATCACATATTGTCCTCAAACATTTCCTTCCCAGCACGCCCATCCTACGCCGCACAACTCTATCTATAGCCCACGCCTCGCAACCATATATCATTGTTGTAACCACTATTCCTTCAAACATACCATTTTTGCTTTCCAAGATAACGTTCTCGACTTCCAAACATTTTTCAACGCTTTCAGAACTTTTGCCCCCTCCCCCACCCTATGATTCACTTCCGCTTCCATGGTTCCATCTGCTACCAAATCCATTCCCAGATATCTAAAACACTTCACTTCTAGTTTTTCTCCATTCAAACTTACCTCCCAGTTGACTTCTCCCTCAACCCTACTGCACCTAATGACCTTGCTCTTATTCACATTTACTCTCAGCTTTCATCTTTCACAAACTTTACCAAGCTCAGTCACCAGCTTTTGCAGTTTCTCACCCGATTAGCCACCAGCGCTGTATCATCAGCGAACAACAACTGACACACTTCCCAAGTTCTCTTATCCACTACAGACTGCATACTTGACCCTCTTTCCAAAACACTTATATTCACCTACCTAGCAACCCCATCCGTAAACAAATTAAACAACCATGGAGACACCACGCACCCCTCCCGCAAACCAATATTCACTGAGAAACAATCACTTTTCTTTCTTCCTACTCGTTCACATGCCTTACATCCTCGATAAAAACTTTTCACTGCTTCTAACAACTTGCCTCACACACCATATATTCTTAATACCTTCCACAGAGCATCTCTATCAAATCTATCATATGCCTTCTCCAGATCCATAAATGTTACATACATCGAATGGAACAATGGAAGCCGAAGTGAATCATAGGGTGGGGAAGGTGGGCAAAAGTTCTGGGAGCGTTGAAAAATGTGTGTAAGTCGAGAACGTTATCTTGGAAAGCAAAAATGGGTATGTTTGAAGGAATAGTGGTCTCAACAATGTTATATGGTTTGGAGGCGTGAGCTAAAGATAGAGTTGTGCGGAGGAGGGTGGATGTGCTGGAAATGAGATGTTTGAGGATAGTATATGGTGTGAGGTGGTTTGATCGAGTATGTGATGAAAGGGTAAGACAGATGTGTGGTAATAAAATGAGTGTGGTTGAGAGAGCAGAAGAGGGTGTTTTGAAATGGTTTGGTCACATGGAGAGAATGAGTGAGGAAAGATTGACAAAGAGGATATATGTGTCATAGGTGGAGGGATCGAGGAGAAGTGGGACTCTAAATTGAAAGTGGAAAGATGGAGTGAAAAAGACCTTTGAGTGATCGGGGCTTGAACATGCATGAGAGAGACAGGCGTGCAAAGAATAGAGTGAATTGGAACGATGTGGTACACCGGGGTCGACGTGCTGTCAAAGGATTAAAGTAGGGCATATGAAGCGTCTGAGATACACCACGGAAAATTCTGTGGGGCCTAGATGTGGAAAGAGAGCTGTGGTATCGGTACATTATACATGACAACTAGAGACTGAGTGTGAACGAATGTGGCCTTTGTTGGTATGTGATAGAGTTGACGGAGATGCTCTGTGGAAGGTATTAAGAATATACAGTGTGGGAGGCAAGTTGTTAGAAGCAGTGAAAAGGTTTTATCAAGGATGTAAGGCATGTGTACGTGTAGGAAGAGAGGAAAGTGATTGGTTCTCAGTGAATGTAGGTTTGCGGCAGGGGTGTGTGATGTCTCCATGGTTGTTAGGGAGGTGAATGCAAGAGTCTTGGAAAGAGGGGCAAGTATTAAGTCTGTTGGGGATGAGAGAGCTTGGGAAGTGAGTCAGTTGTTCTTCGCTGATGATACAGCGCTGGTGGCCTGATTCATGTGAGAAACTGCAGAAGCTGGTGACTGAGTTTGGTAAAGTGTGTGAAAGAAGAAAGTTAAGAGTAAATGTGAATAAGAGCAAGGTTATTAGGTACAGGAGGGTTGAGGGTCAAGCCAATTGGGAGTTAAGTTTGAATGGAAAAAAAACTGAAGGAAGTAAAGTGTTTTAGATATATGGGAGTGGATCTGGCAGCGGATGGAACCATGGAAGCGGAAGTGAATCATAGGGTGGGGGAGGAGGCGAAAATCCTGGGAGCCTTGAAGAATGTGTGGAAGTCGAGAACATTATCTTGGAAAGCAAAAATGGGTATGTTTGAAGAAATTGTGGTTCCAACAATGTTGTATGGTTGCGAGGCGTGGGCTATGGATAGAGTAGTGAGCAGGAGGACAATATGTGGTGTGAGGTGATTTGATCGAGTAAGTAATGTAAGGGTAAGAAAGATGTGTGGAAATAAAAAGATTGTGGCTGAGAGAGCAGAAGAGTGTGTTTTGAAATGGTTTGGGCACATGGAGAGAATGAGTGAGGAAAGATTTCCCAAGAGGATATATGTGACGGAGGTGGAGGGAACGAGGAGAGGTGGGAGACCAAATTGGAGGTGGAAAGATGCAGTGGAAAAGATTTTGAGTGATCGTGGCCTGAACATGCAGGAGGGTGAAAGGCGGGCAAGGAATAGAGTGAATTGGATCGATGTGGTATACCGGGGTCGACGTACTGTCAGTGGATTGAATCAAGGCATGTGTATGGGGGTGGGTAGGGCCATTTCTTTCGTCTGTTTCCTTGCGCTACCTCGCAAACGCGGGAGACAGCGACAAAAAAAAAAAATATATATATATTTATATATATATATATATATATATATATATATATATATATATATATATATATATATATATATATATATATATATATATATATACATATATATATATATATATATATATATATATATATATATATATATATATATATATATATATATATATATATGTATATATATGTATATATATATATATATATATATATATATATATATATATATATATATATATATATATATATATATATATATATATATTTTTTTTTTTTTTTTTTTTTTCATACTATTCGCCATTTCCCGCGATAGCGAGGTAGCGTTAAGAACAGAGGACTGGGCCTTTTTTGGAATATCCTCACCTGGCCCCCTCTGTTCCTTCTTTTGGAAAAAAAAAAAAAGAAAAAAAAAAAAAAAAGAGAGAGGGGAGGATTTCCAGCCCCCCGCTCCCTCCCCTTTTAGTCGCCTTCTACGACACGCAGGGAATACGTGGGATGTATTCTTAATCCCCTATCCCCAGGGATAATATATATACATATATATACATATATATATATATATATATATATATATATATATATATATATATATATATATATATATATATATATATATATATATATATATTTTTTTTCATACGATTCGCCATTTCCTGCGTTTGCGAGGTAGCGTTAAGAACAGAGGACTGGGCCTTAGAGGGAAAATCCTCACCTGGCCCCCTTCTCTGTTCCTTCTTTTGGAAAATTAAAAAAAAAAAACGAGAGGGGAGGATTTCCAGCCACCCGCTCCCTCCCCTTTTAGTCGCCTTCTACGACACGCAGGGAATACATGGGAAGTATTCTTTCCCCCCTATCCCCAGGGATATATATATATATGTATATATATATATATATATATATATATATATATATATATATATATATATATATATATATATATATATATATATATATATATATATATATATTCATATATATATATATCCCTGGGGATAGGGGAGAAAGAATACTTCCCACGTATTCCCTGCGTGTCGTAGAAGGCGACTAAGAGTTGAGGGAGCGTTGGTCTGGAAATCCTCTCCTCTCGTTTTCCTTAATTTTCCAAAAGAAGGAACAGAGAAGAGGGCCAGGTGAGGATATTTCCTGAAAGTCCTAGTCCTCTGTTCTTAACGCTGCCTCGCTAATGCGGGAAATGGCGAATAGTTTGAAAGAAAAGCAAAAAGATATATATATATATTCCTATGAGTCTACGGGGAAAATGAAACACGATAAGTTCTCAAGTGCACTTTCGTGTAGTAATCACATCATCAGGGGAGACACAAGAGAGAACTATAACAGTCAGTTGATATACAACGAAGAGACGAGTCTCGGACGCCATTTGGCAAACATGAGATTTTCAAATACCAAATGGCGTGCTAGCTTCGTCCCATCGTTGTATATCACCTGACTGTTATATTTTTCTCTTGTGTGTCCCCTGATGATGTGATCATTACACTAAAGTGCACTTGAGAACTTATCGTCTTTCATTTTCCCCGTGGACTCATAGGAATATCTTGATCACGCGCAAAATTGTGATCTTTTCCAATATCTATATAAATATATTGGGGTGTCTAAATGTGTGTGGATGTAAACAAGATGTGAAAAAAGGAGAGATAGGTAGTATGTTTGAGGAAAGGAACCTGGATGTTTTCGCTCTGAGTGAAACGAAGCTCAAGGGTAAAGGGGAAGAGTGGTTTGGGAATGTCTTGGGAGTAAAGTCAGGGGTTAGTGAGAGGACAAGAGCAAGGGAAGGAGTAGCAGTACTCCTGAAACAGGAGATGTGGGAGTATGTGATAGAATGTAAGAAAGTAAATTCTCGATTAATATGGGTTAAACTGAAAGTTGATGGAGAGAGATGGGTGATTATTGGTGCATATGCACCTGGGCATGAGAAGAAAGATCATGAGAGGCAAGTGTTTTGGGAGCAGCTGAATGAGTGTGTTAGTGGTTTTGATGCACGAGACCGGGTGATTTGAATGCAAAGGTGAGTAATGTGGCAGTTGAGGGAATAATTGGTATACATGGGGTGTTCAGTGTTGTAAATGGAAATGGTGAAGAGCTTGTAGATTTATGTGCTGAAAAAGGACTGTTGATTGGGAATACCTGGTTTAAAAAGCGAGATATACATAAGTATACGTATGTAAGTAGGAGAGATAGCCAGAGAGAGTTATTGGATTACGTGTTAATTGACAGGCGCTCGAAAGAGAGACTTTTGGATGTAAATGTGCTGAGAGGTGCAACTGGAGGGATGTCTGATCATTATCTTGTGGAGGCTAAGGTGAAGATTTGTATGGGTTTTCAGAAAAGAAGAGAGAATGTTAGGGTGAAGAGGGTGGTGAGAGTAAGTGAGCTTGGGAAGGAGACTTGTGTGAAGAAGTACCAGGAGAGACTGAGTACAGAATAGAAAAAGGTGAGAACAATGGAAGTAAGGGGAGTGGGGGAGGAATGGGATGTATTTAGGGAATCAGTGATGGATTGCGCAAATGATGCTTGTGGCACGAGAAACGTGGGAGGTGGGTTGATTAGAAAGGATAGTGAGTGGTGGGATGAAGAAGTAAGATTATTAGTGAAAGAGAAGAGGCATTTGGACGATTTTTGCAGGAAAAAAATGCAATTGAGTGGGAGATGTATAAAAGAAAGAGACAGGAGGTCAAGAGAAAGGTGCAAGAGGTGAAAAAGAGGGCAAATGAGAGTTGGGGTGAGAGAGTATCATTAAATTTTAGGGAGAATTAAAAGATGTTCTGGAAGGAGGTAAATAAAGACAAGAGAGCAAATGGGAACTTCAGTGAAGGGCGCTAATGGGGAGGGGATAACAAGTAGTGTTGATGTGAGAAGGAGATGGAGTGAGTATTTTGAAGGTTTGTTGAATGTGTTTGATGATAGAGTGGCAGATATAGGGTGTCTTGGTCGAGGTGGTGTGCAAAGTGAGAGGGTTGGGGAAAATGATTTGGTAAACAGAGAAGAGTTAGTAAAAGCTTTGCGGAAGATGAAAGCCGGCAAAGCAGCCGGTTTGGATGGCATTGCAGTGGAATTTATTAAAAAAGGGGGTGACTGTATTGTTGACTGGTTGGTAAGGTTATTTAATGTATGTATGACTCATGGTGAGGTGCGTGAGAATTGGCGGAATGCTTGCATAGTGCCATTGTACAAAGGCAAAGGGGATAAGAGTGAGTGCTCAAATTACAGAGGTATAAGTTTGTTGAGTATTCCTGGTAAATTATATGGGAGGGTATTGATTGAGAGGGTGAAGGCATGTACAGAGCATCAGATTGGGGAAGAGCAGTGTGGGTTCAGAAGTGGTAGAGGATGTGTGGATCAGGTGTTTGCTTTGAAGAATGTATGTGAGAAATACTTAGAAAAGCAAATGGATTTGTATGTAGCATTTATGGATCTGGAGAAGGCATATGATAGAGTTGATAGAGATGCTCTGTGGAAGGTATTAAGAATATATGGTGTGGGAGGCAAGTTGTTAGAAGCAGTGAAAAGTTTTTATCGAGGATGTAAGGCATGTGTACGTGTAGGAAGAGAGGAGAGTGATTGGTTCTCAATGAATGTAGGTTTGCGGCAGGGGTGTGTGATGTCTCCATGGTTGTTTAATTTGTTTATGGATGGGGTTGTTAGGGAGGTGAATGCAAGAGTTTTGGAAAGAGGGGCAAGTATGAAGTCTGTTGTGGATGAGAGAGCTTGGGAAGTGAGTCAGTTGTTGTTCGCTGATGATACAGCGCTGGTGGCTGATTCATGTGAGAAACTGCAGAAGCTGGTGACTGAGTTTGGTAAAGTGTGTGGAAGAAGAAAGTTAAGAGTAAATGTGATTAAGAGTAAGGTTATTAGGTACAGTAGGGTTGAGGGTCAAGTCAATTGGGAGGTGAGTTTGAATGGAGAAAAACTGGAGGAAGTGAAGTGTTTTAGATATCTGGGAGTGGATCTGGCAGCGGATGGAACCATGGAAGTGGAAGTGGATCATAGGGTGGGGGAGGGGGCGAAAATTCTGGGAGCCTTGAAGAATGTGTGGAAGTCGAGAACATTATCTCGGAAAGCAAAAATGGCTATGTTTGAAGGAATAGTGGTTCCAACAATGTTGTATGGTTGCGAGGCGTGGGCTATGGATAGAGTTGTGCTCAGGAGGATGGATGTGCTGGAAATGAGATGTTTGAGGACAATGTGTGGTGTGAGGTGGTTTGATCGAGTAAGTAACGTAAGGGTAAGAGAGATGTGTGGAAATAAAAAGAGCGTGGTTGAGAGAGCAGAGGAGGGTGTTTTAAAATGGTTTGGGCACATGGAGAGAATGAGTGAGGAAAGGTTGACCAAGAGGATATATGTGTCGGAGGTGGAGGGAACGAGGAGAAGAGGGAGACCAAATTGGAAGTGGAAAGATGGAGTGAAAAAGATTTTGTGTGATCGGGGCCTGAACATGCAGGAGGGTGAAAGGAGGGCAAGGAATAGAGTGAATTGGAGCGATGTGGTATACCGGGGTTGACGTGCTGTCAGTGGATTGAATCAAGGCATGTGAAGCGTCTGGGGTAAACCATGGAAAGCTGTGTAGGTATGTATATTTGCGTGTGTGGACGTATGTATATACATGTGTATGGGGGTGGGTTGGGCCATTTCTTTTTTCTGTTTCCTTGCGCTACCTCGCAAACGCGGGAGACAGCGACAAAGGAAAAACAAAAAAAAAAAAAATATATATATATATATATATATATATATATATATATATATTTATTTTTTTCTTTCATACTATTCGCCATTTCCCGCATTAGCGAGGTAGCGTTGAGAACAGAGGACTGGGCCCTTGAGGGAATATCCTCACCTGGGCCCCTTCTCTGTTCCCTCTTTTGGAAAAAAAGAAAAAAAAAAAAAAAAAAAAAGTTGAAAGCCGGGAAGTCAGCGGGTTTGGATGGTATTACAGTTGAATTTATTAAAAAAGGGGCTGACTGTAATGTTGACTGGTTGGTAAGGTTGTTTAGTGTATGTATGACTCATGGTGAGGTGCCTGAGGATTGGCGGAATGCTTGTATAGTGCCATTGTACAACGGCAAAGGGGATAAAAGGGTATAAGTTTGTTGAGTATTCCTGGTAAATTATGTTAGAGAGTATTGATTGAGAGGGTGAAGGCATGTGCAAAGCATTAGATTGGGGAAGAGCAGTGTGGTTTCAAAAGTGGTAGAGGATGTATGGATCAGGTGTTTGCTTTGAGGAATGTATGTGAGATATACTTAGAAAAGCAAATGGATTTGTATGTAGCTTTTATTGATCTGGAGAAGGCATGTGATAGAGTTGATAGAGATGCTCTGTGGAGAGTATTAAGAATATATGATGTGAGAGGCAAGTTGTTAGAAGCAGTGAAAAGTTTTCTTCGAGGATGTAAGGCATGTGTACGTGTAAGAAGATAGGGAAGTGATTGGTTCTTAGTTAATGTTGGCTTGCGGCAGGGATGCGTGATGTCTCCATGGTTGAGGTTGTTAGGTAGGTGATTGCAAGAGTTTTGTAGATGGGCAAGTATGCAGTATTTTGTTGATGAGAGGGTTTGGGAAGTGAGACTGTTGTTGCTCGCTTATATTACAGCACTAATGGCTGATTTGGGTGAGAAACTGCAGAAGTTGGAGAATGAGTTTGGTAAAGTGTTGGGATATAAGTTTGAATGGAGAAAAACGGAGGAAGTGAAGTGTTTTAGATATCTGGGAGTAGATTTAGCAACTGATGCAAGCCATGGAAGCGAGAGTGAATCACAGGGTGGAGTAGGGGGCGAAGGTTCACGGAGCGTTGAAGAATGTATGTGAAGCTAGAACGTTATCTCGAAAAACAAAAATGGGTATATTTGAAGCAATAGCGGTTCCATTAATGTTATATTGTTGCTAGGTGTCGGCTCTAGATAGGGTTGTGCAGAGGTGGGTTGATGGGTTGGAAATGAGATGTTTGAGGAAAATATATGGTGTGAGGTGGTTTGATCGAGTAAGTAATGAAAGGGATAAGAGAGAGAGGTGTGGTAATAAAAAGAGTGTGGTTGTGAAAGCAGAATAGAGTGTATTGAAATGGTTTAGTCATATGGAGAGAATGAGTGAGGAAAGATTGAGAAAGAGGATATATGTGTCAGAGGTGGAGGGAACGAGAAGTGGGAGGCCAAATTGAAGATTGAGGGATGGAGTGAAAAAGATTTTGAGCGATTGGGGCCTGAACATGCATGAGGGTGAAAGGCGTGCAAGGAATAGAGTGAATTGGAACGATGTGATGTACCGGGGTCGACGTGCTGTCAATGGATTGAACTAGGGAATGTAAAGCGTTTGGGGTAAACCATGGAAAGTTTTGTGGGGTCTGGATGTGGAAAGGGAGTTGTGGTTTAGGTTCAATACACAAGGCAGCTAGAGACTGAGCGTGAACGAATGTGACCTTTGTTGTCTCTTCCTAGCGCTATCTCGCATGCGCCCGTGGGAAGTGGGGTGCATTTCATGTATGGCGGGGTGACGACGAGAATGTATGAAGGCAGCAAGTATGGATATGTACATGTGTATATATATATTTGCCTGTGTATGTATATGTATGTATACATATGAAATGTATAGGTATGTGTATGTGCGTATGTGGGCGTGTATGTATATACATGTGTATGTGGGTGGGTTGGGACATTCTTTCGTGTGTTTCCTTACGCTATCTCACTAACACGGGAGAGAGCGACAAAGTATAATGAAAAATAAATATATATATATATATATATATATATATATATATATATATATATATATATATATATATATATATATATATATATATATATATATATATATATATATATATATATATATATATATATATATATATATATCTTTATAAATAGATCCGTGATGATAACTGTGAAGGTGAAATCGCATATCAGTATTTCATATATTTCCTTCAATACGTAATTTACTATACATGTGGCACACCAGAGGAGACAATCCGTATCATCAGGTGCCAGTAACTCATACAGATTCTCTTAAATCCTAGAACCGCCAGAATACCGTCCTGTTTCTGCCATTCTAGGCGACGTACTGGCCTGACCGACAATCACCGTTGAAGGGAAAGTTGGGGGTTGTGGTTAAGGGCGCTGTGTGGAGGGGGCTCGCCAGGGTATGAAGATGTGTGATCGATATTTTTCTAATGCTTTGGTTTTTTGCTAATTTTTTCATAATGATTTGTTTGATGACAGGATGGGTTTTAAAGTTACCTGGCCACAAATTCAAGTTCTTAGTATTAGCAGTCAAGGTAGACTCAATGACGTTACGGGAAGCATAATCAGGAGAGAGGGTACAATGTGACTGGGTTAATAAGGGCTACAGTGTGATCGTTTTCATGACAGTGTTTAGCGATCGCATTTTTTGTTGTCATCCCTGCGTACTGAATGACGGTGTCAATCGCCTTAGTCTATTCTAAGTAGCCTATTCATGGAATATTTTGAGACTGAAATTCTAACTTCAATCAATAATTATCCCAAAATTTGGTTTAGTTACGTGGATGATGTGTGGTGCTTGTGGCCATCTTCCCAAGATTGTGATGTTTTCTCTAATGAATTTGATAACATTCACCCCAACATTCAATTTTAAGACTGAATGTGAGAGCAGGCAAACTGCCGTTTCTTGATGTGTTGATAACTAGGGAATCTGATCATTTGTCCTTTAAAATCTTCAGGAAGCCAACCAACTCTGAGAATTATATGAATTATCATTCAGTACATGGTTCTTCTGTAAAAATGTCTGTAGTTATGTCTATATTTTTAATAGCACTACGGATATGTGATCTCATAAGTCTGGTAGACGAATGTAGTTAACTACAACGCATCTTCAGGCAGTTATGTTATCCAAAATGGTTTGTGAATAAGGCTTACTGGAGAGCTAGAAGACACTTTATGCTTCTAGTTAAAAAAAAGGGGGGGAAATGATGATAGGACTAAATATTCAGTGTTGCTCTATTCTTCTAACTTGGCTAATGTGAGACACATTATTATCATCATTGTTATTATTATCATTATTATTATCATTACTATTATTATTATCATCATTATTATTATTATCATTATTATTATTATTATCATTATCATTATCATCATCATAGATAATAACATAATAATTATCATTACTTCTTTCATTTCTTTCCTTCTTGTTCAATGTTTCCCGAGTTCGCAAGGCAGCACCATAAACAAGCGAAGAACAGTCTCATTCACTCACATCCACTCTCTAGCTGTCACGTATAACGCATTGAAAGTAGAGCCACCAATCCACAACCAGGCCCTACCGACCCTCCGCTTCATATACCCTGATTCAGTCTACTCACAGCACGTGTGTCTCACATAGCTCTAAACCACTCTATCCCGCCCATACCTTACACTCTCCATCATTTTCAGGTCCACAGCACTCAAAACCTTTTTTATTCTATCCTTCTATGTTCAATTTGATCTCTCCATTTTCCCTGTCCCCTCTTTGTTAATCTAGCTTCACCCAACCTCCCCTAATTTCCGAATAATTTCAGCAAATTTTCTTCAGCTCTCTCAACCATACTTTTTATTTTAAACTTCTCTCTCTTATCTTGTCATTTCTTACCTTCCGCACATTATACGCTGTCCTTAGATATTTCATCTCCAATACATTCATAGTCGGGACTACTTTACCATCAAACATTTCATGTTTGTCCCCACCTTTCTAAGCAGACAGTTCTTAATACCCTCAAGATCTTCGCCCGATCACCCACCCTATGACTCACTTCAGCTCCCACGGTTCCATGTCCACCACCAGGCGGCTAAAACACCTCACTTCCTCCAAGTTTTCTTCATTCAAAATCACACCCCAAATAACCTGTCTCTCTCCACTGCTAACACTTATAAACTTGCTTTATTTATATATACGAGATTCAAAAACGAACTTCTGCAGTTCCTCACTCGAATCTGCCATCAGGAATGTATCATCAGCAAACGGAAATTAACTCAACTCCACGGCCCATCACTCCTGACAAACTGCAGACCTACTCCTTCCCCTAGAAACCCGAAGTGTACTTCCCTCACCACCACAACCATAAACAAACTGAACAGCTACGGTGACATCACACATCCCTACCGCTGACATACCTCTTGGAACCACCAACCTTCCTCTACCTACGCGTACACACGCTTTTTTTCTTTTTTAAATCCTCATTAATTCCTTATAGATTACCTTCCATCCCACATTTGTAACACTTTCCAACTCTATCATATGCTTACTAAAAAACTATAGAAGACACAAAAAGATCGTTCTGTTTCATTAAATATTTCTCTCACTTTTATTATAAAGCAAATACATGATCCACACATCCTCTGCCACCTGTGAAACCATGTAGTTCCTCCCCAGTCTTATGTAACGTCTGTGCATTTCACCTCCCTCTCAATTACCACTCTCCCGTACAACTTACCAAGCAAACTCAGCAAACATACACTTGGATGATTCGAACGTCAACTTTTGTTCCCCTTGCATCTATTTAGAGGCACTATACAAGCATTTGGATGATCCTCAGCCACCTTATAATGACCTATACACACATCGAAAATCCTAACCAACCAATAAGCAACACAGTCAGCCAGAATTCTTATGAAAGTCAACTGCAATCCCATCTATTCCTACCGCCTTGCCAAATTTCATCATACATGAGACTTTCACCATCTCTCCATTTTTCACCTAATCACTTACAATGCTTTTCTCATATCGTATACCTCCAAGTTCAGTATACAGTGAAAATGCCATTCAAACACCAAAAACGTTCAAGTCTTTCAAAATACTCATTCCATTTCCTCTCCACCTCATCTCTGCCTGTTACCACCTTACCATTTCCCCATCTGCCCCCTACACTGATGCTCCCATTTGTTTTCTCGTATTCCTCACACTAATAATCTCCTAAACATTTTCTTATTTACTCTTAAGTCTGTTGATACTACCTCATCCCAATTTTCCTTGACTTCTTCTTCTAGCCCCTTGCAACATTATCTCGACTTTCTGCGCCATCCTTGGTGCATCATCCAATCCTTTGCACTCCTTCCCTGCAAGTGACTCTCGTTAACCCATCATTTCTGTTTCATAAGCAACTTAACTTCCTCATTACATTACTTTCTACCTTTTCTATATGCCTTTCTCCCACCTTGTGCATACCTCTCGCATATGTATGCAGTGTTTCTTTAAAAACGTATTATTCCTCATCCACATCCAAACGTTCATTTAATCTTACTCTCTCCTGGTATCTCGTCAAACCAGTCTCTTTGCCTTAGGCAGTTTGATATATGTATACACACACGCACACACACACACACATATATGTATAAATATATATATATATATATATATATATATATATATATATATATATATATATATATATATATATATATATATATATATATATATATATATATATATATATATGTATGTATATATATATATTTTTTTTTTTTCTTTTTTTTTTTTTTATACTTTGTCGCTGTCTCCCGCGTTTGCGAGGTAGCGCAAGGAAACAGACGAAAGAAATGGCCCAACCCCCCAAATACACATGTACATACACACGTCCACACACGCAAATATACATACCTACACAGCTTTCCAATGTTTACCCCGGACGCTTCACATGCCTTGATTCAATCCACTGACAGCACGTCAACCCCTGTATACCACATCGCTCCAATTCACTCTATTCCTTGCCCTCCTTTCACCCTCCTGCATGTTCAGGCCCCGATCACACAAAATCCTTTTCACTCCATCTTTCCACCTCCAATTTGGTCTCCCTCTTCTCCTCGTTCCCTCCACCTCCGACACATATATCCTCTTGGTCAACCTTTCCTCACTCATTCTCTCCATGTGCCCAAACCATTTCAAAACACCCTCTTCTGCTCTCTCAACCACGCTCTTTTTATTTCCACACATCTCTCTTACCCTTACGTTACTTACTCGATCAAACCACCTCACACCACACATTGTCCTCAAACATCTCATTTCCAGCACATCCATCCTCCTGCGCACAACTCTATCCATAGCCCACGCCTCGCAACCATACAACATTGTTGGAACTACTATTCCTTCAAACATACCCATTTTTGCTTTCCGGGATAATGTTCTCGACTTCCACACATTTTTCAAGGCTCCCAAAATTTTCGCCCCCTCCCCCACCCTATGATCCACTTCCGCTTCCATGGTTCCATCTTTTCATACCATTCGCCATCTCCCGCAATAGCGAGGTAGCGTTAAGAACAGAGGACTGGGCCTTTGAAGGAATATCCTCACCTGGCCCTCTTCTCTGTTCCATCTTTTGGAAAAAAAAAAAAAAAAACGAGAGGGGAGGATTTCCAGCCGCCCGCTCCCTTCCCTTTTAGTCGCCTTCTACGACACGCAGGGAATACGTGGGAAGTATTCTTTCTCCCCAATCCCCAGGGAAAATATATATATATATATATATATATATATATATATATATATATATATATATATATATATATATATATATATATATATATATATATATATATATATATATATATATATATATATATTCCTATGAGTCCACGGGGAAAATGAAACACGAAAAGTTCCCAAGTGCACTTTCGTATAATAATCACATCATCAGGTGAGACACAAGAGAGGAATATAACAGTCAGTTGATATACATCGAAGAGACGAAGCTAGGACGCCATTTGGTAAACATGAGATTGTCCAAAACATACAACGAGCGTTCATAAACTTATCATTTTACAAATCTTATCAACAATAAAGTTATCTAATTTGTACAGACCATCACTAATATTAAGATTATAATTCTTTGTGTATTTAATGATAGAAGATTCAATGATATTTCTCTTGGTAATAGAATTAGAGTTAACAACTGAGATGGCGTTACTCCAGTCAATACAATGATCATAGTTTTTAACATGATTAGACAAGGCATTTGATTCTTGTCCCGTTCTTATACTATATTTATGTTGCTTAAGTCTAACAGAAAGATCCTTACCAGTCTGACCAACATAAAATTTATCACAGTTTCCACAAGGAACTTTATAGATGCAACCAAGAGAATTTTCTGGTGAATTCCTGATTAAGATATTCTTTATAGTGTTATTGTTGCTAAAGGCAACATTTACAGTAAAGGATTTAAGCAACATGGGAAGCAAAGTGAAATTATTATCAAAAGGGAGAACTAAAAGATTCTTGGTGTCAATGGGAGGTTTGGGCTCAACTCTATGAAATGATTTCTTTGCTAACTTAAGGGATTTATCAATGAAAGATCTAGGGTACTTTAACTTAGGTCCAATGGAATATATCTTCTCAAACTCATCATCAATAAACTCTGGACTGCAAATACGTAATGCCCTTAGGAAAATAGATTGAAATGATGATAATTTAACTCTGTCGTGTTGAGAGGAGTAATAATGGATATATGAGCATACATTGGTGGATTTTCTGTATATGCTTAACTTAAACTTGTCTCCTTGTCTATGGATCATGCAATCTAAAAATGGTAACATACCATTACTTTCATTTTCTACAGTAAATTTGATGGAAGGTACTAAATTGTTAAGTAAGGGGAGAAATATTTGTAGATTTTCATTTGTTGGCCAAACACAAAGAACATCATCTACATACCTAAACCAAATTGTATTAGAAGGTAAGAAATCCTTTAGAAAATTTTGTTTAAAAGAATTCCATATAAAGATTGCTTAGTACAGGTGAAAGAGGGTTACCCATTGCCATACCAAATTTTTGAGCATAATAATCTCCATTAAATTGAAATATACAGTCTTTTATACACAATTTTGTCAGTTCAATGAAATTAGACTTTGAAACAGGTAATTGAATATCATCCAAGACATCAAATAAATATTCTAAAAGGTCATCAACTGGAACTTTAGTGAAAAGTGAGGAAACATCAAAGCTAACTAGTTTGAAATCGAAATTAATATTGATATTGTTTAGCTTGTTGACTAAATCTACATTGTTCATGATATTAGAATTTGATACCTTACCCACTAAAGGGCTTAATAAGGAAACTAACCATTTTGATATTTTATATGTGATGGAGCCTACTGAATTCACTATAGGTCTTGCTGGAAAATTTTGTTTATGTGTTTTGATAAGTCCATGCATATATGGCAATGAAGGGGACAAAGATGACAAATTTTTGATAAGAGAAATGTTACCTTTCAACAACAACTTCATTTCTTTATTGAAGTGAGAATTAACTGCTTCTAAGGGATTTTTACTAAGTTTAGAATATGTTGTGTTATCATTTAGAAGATCATTCATTTTAGATAAATAGTTACATTTGTCTAAAATCACAACAGTGTTAGCCTTATCTGCTTTAGTAATATGTATATCCTTGTCTTTTTTTAAGGTGTTAATAGCTCTTATGATTCTTTTAGGGCAATTAGCTTCCACTGGTTTTGACAAACTGGCATACACTAAACCCTTGCAAATATTAATATCATCATTACTTAAATCACTGTATCTTTCTAAATTACAAAAAGACTTTGTGACATCAACACAGCTGGCTTCTCTGTTAGAGCATACAAAACTTAAACCATAGCCTAATGCGCACAAGGAATCTTTATCTAGTTGTTTATTAGACAGGTTTACCACAAAAGATGGGATAGCGTTCTTGGTCCAGTCACTGTTTTCTATAAGATGGTCTAACTTACGGTTTAGTGACACTTGTAGCCTATTGCGTTCTTTCCTTAATTCATCATAGCAATAGTCCAACATCCGGTTCTTCCAGTGTGTCTGTATTGTCATTTGAAAGGCACGTTTCTTCTCTCTTGAAATGCGAAAAGCCTCCTTCATTTCAAGTTTCTTTAATTCAATATTTTTCTTTAAAATAATATTTTGAAATTGGTCAAATGGTCGAACAGACAGCTGCAACAAACGTTGAGGTAGGACAGATCTTGGCATCACTTGTTCATCAAGGCATTTCCAAAGGAATTCAAATCGTAACTTCAGTTGTTGAACCTTGATTAGCGATTTGGAGAAAGCAGTAACAAAAGGAGAAAGTCCAGGACAGCTTGTAGAGAAGTAATAGAAGAGTCGTGTGGAATCTATGTTGGGAAGGATCACAATTTTGCGCGTGATCAAGATATTCCTATGAGTCCACGGGTAAAATGAAACACGAAAAGCTCCCAAGTGCACTTTCGTGTAATAATCACATCATCAGGGGAGACACAAGGGAGGAATATAACAGTCATTTGATATACAACGAAGAGACGAAGCTAGGACGCCATTTGGTATACATGTGATTGTCCAAAACATACAACGAGCGTTCATAAACATATCATTTTACAAATCTTGTCAACAATAAAGTTATCTAATTTGTACAGACCATCACTAATATTAAGATTATAATTCTTTGTGTATTTAATATAGAAGATTCAATGATATTTCTCTTGGTAATAGAGTCAGAGTTAACAACTGAGATGGCGTTACTCCAGTCAATACAATGATCATAGTTTTTAACATGATTAAACAAGTCATTTCAATCTTGTCCCGTTCTTATATCATATTTATGTTGCTTAAATCCTTTATTGTAAATGTTGCCTTTAGCAATAATAATACTATAAAGAATATCTTAATCAGGAATTCACCAGAAAATTCTCTTGGTTGCATCTATAAAGTTCCTTGTGGAAACTGTGATAAATTTTATGTTGGTCAGACTGGTAAGGATCTTTCTGTTAGACTTAAGCAACATAAATATAGTATAAGAACGGGACAAGAATCAAATGCCTTGTTTAATCATGTTAAAAACTATGATCATTGTATTGACTGGAGTAACGCCATCTCAGTTGTTAACTCTGATTCTATTACCAAGAGAAATATCATTGAATCTTCTATTACTAAATACACAAAGAATTATAATCTTAATATTAGTGATGGTCTGTACAAATAAGATAACTTTATTGTTGATAAGATTTGTATAATGATAAGTTTATGAACACTCGTTGTATGTTTTGGACAATCACATGTTTACCAAATGGCGTCCTAGCTTCGTCTCTTCGATGTATATCAACTGACTGTTATATTCCTCTCTTATGTCTCCCCTGATGATGTGATTATTATACGAAAGTGCACTTGGGAACTTTTCGTGTTTCATTTTCCCCGTGGACTCATAGGAATATCTTGATCACGCGCAAAATTGTGATCCTTTCCAACATGGATTCCACACGGCTCTCCTATTACTTCCCTACAAGCTGTCCTGGACTTTCTCCTTTCGTTACCGCTTTCTCCAAATCGCTAGACAAGGCTCACCAACTGAAGTTACGATTTGAATTCCTTAGGAAATGCCTTGATGAACAAGTGATGCCAAGATCTGTCCTACCTCAACGTTTGTTGCAGCTGTCTGTTCGACCATTTGACCAATTTCAAAATACTATTTTAAAGAAGAATATTGAATTAAAGAAACTTGAAATGGAGGAGGTTTTTCGCATTTCAATAGAGAAGAAACGTGCCTTTCAAATGACAGTACCGACACACTGGAAGAACCGGATGTTGGACTATTGCTATGATGAATTAAGGAAAGAACGCAATAGGCTACAAGTGTCACTAAACCGTAAGTTGGACCATCTTATTGAAAACAGCGACTGGACCAAGAAAACTAATCCATCTTTTGTGGTAAACCTGTCTAATAAACAACTAGATAAAGATTCCTTGTGCGCATTAGGCTATGGTTTAAGTTTTGTATGCTCTAACAGAGAAGCCAGCTGTGTTGATGTCACAAAGTCTTTTTGTAATTTAGAAAGATACAGTAATTTAAGTAATGATGATATTAATGTTTGCAAGGGTTTAGTGTATGCCAGTTTATCAAAACCAGTGGAAGCTAATTGCCCTAAAAGATTCATAAGAGCTATTAACACCTTAAAAAAAGACAAGGATATACATATTACAAAAGCAGATAAGGCTAACACTGTTGTGATTTTAGACAAAAGTAACTATTTATCTAATATGAATGATCTTCTAAATGATAACACAACATATTCTAAACTTAGTAAAAATCCCATAGAAGCAGTTAATTCTCACTTCAATAAAGAAATGAAGTTGCTGTTGAAAGGTAACATTTCTCTTATCAAAAATTTGTCATCTTTGTCCCCTTCATTGCCATATATGTATGGACTTATCAAAACACATAAACAGAATTTTCCAGCAAGACCTATAGTGAATTCAGTAGGCTCCATCACATATAAAAGATCAAAATGGTTAGTTTCCTTATTAAGCCCTTTAGTGGGTAAGGTATCAAATTCTAATATCATGAACAATGTAGATTTAGTCAACAAGCTAAACAATATCAATATCAATTTCGATTTCAAACTAGTTAGCTTTGATGTTTCCTCACATTTCACTAAAGTTCCAGTTGATGAACTTTTAGAATATTTATTTGAAGTCTTGGATGATATTCAATTAACTGTTTCAAAGTCTAATTTTATTGAACTGACAAAATTTTGTATAAAAACTGTGTATTTCAATTTAATGGAGATTATTATGCTCAAAAATATGGTATGGCAATGGGTAACCCTCTTTCACCTGTACTAAGTAATCTTTATATGGAATTATTTGAAACAAAATTACTAAAGGATATCTTACCTTCTAATGCAATTTGGTTTAGGCATGTAGATGATGTTCTTTGTGTTTGGCCAACAAATGAAAATTTACAAATATTTCTCCCCTTACTTAACAATTTAGTACCTTCCATCAAATTTACTGTAGAAAATGAAAGTAATGGTATGTTACCATTTTCAGATTGCATGATCCATAGACAAGGAAACAAGTTTAAGCTTAGCATATGCAGAAAACCCACCAATGTATGCTCATATATCCATTATTACTCCTCTCAACATGACAGAGTTAAATTATCATCATTTCAATCTACGTTCCTAAGGGCATTACGTATTTGCAGTCCAGAGTTTATTGATGATGAGTTTGAGAAGATATATTCTATTGGATCTAAGTTAAAGTACCCTAGATCTTTCATTGATAAATCCCTTAAGTTAGGAAAGAAATCATCTTATAGAGTTGAGCCCAAACCTCCCATTGACACCAAGAATCTTTTAGTCCTCCCTTTTAATAATAATTTCACTTTGCTTCCCATGTTGCTTAAATCCTTTCATGAAAATGCTGCCTTTAGCAACAATAATGCTATAAAGAATATCTTAATCAGGAATTCACCAGAAAATTCTCTTGGTTGCATCTATAAAGTTCCTTGTGGAAACTGTGATAAATTTTATTTTGCTCAGACTGGTAAGAATCTTTCTGTTAGACTTAAGCAACATAAATTTAGTATAATAACGGGAAGAGGATCAAATGCCTTGTTCAATCATGTTAAAAACTATGATCATTGTATTGACTGGAGTAACGCCATCTCAGTTGCTAACTCTAATTCTATTACCAAGAGAAATATCATTGAATCTTTTATTATTAAATACACAAAGAATTATAATCTTAATATTAGTGATGGTCTGTACAAATTAGATAACTTTATTGTTGATAAGATTTGTAAAATGATAAGTTTATGAACGCTCGTTGTATGTTTTGGACAATCACATGTTTACCAAATGGCGTCCTAGCTTCGTCTCTTCGATGTATATCAACTGACTGTTATATTCCTCTCTTGTGTCTCCCCTGATGATGTGATTATTACAAGAAAGTGCACTTGGGAACTTTTCGTGTTTCATTTTCCCCGTGGACTCATAGGAATGTCTTGATCACGCGCAAAATTGTGATCCTTTCCAATATATATATATATATATATATATATATATATATATATATATATATATATATATATATATATATTTATTTTCATTTTGCTTTGTCGCTGTCTCCTGAGTTCGCGAGGTAACGCAAGGAAACAGACGAAAGAATGGCTCAACCCACCCATATACATATGTATATACATACATGTCCACACACGCAAATATACATACCTATACATCTCAATGTACACATATATATACACACACACATATGCATATATACACATGTACATAATTCATAGTCTGCCTTTACATATTCCCATCGCCACCTCGCCACACATAGAATGACATGCCCCCTCCCCCATCATGTGTGCGAGGTAGCGCTAGGAAAAGACAACAAAGGCCCCATTCGTTCACACTCAGTCTCTAGCTTTCATGTAATAATGCACCGAAACCATAGCTCCCTTTCCACAACCAGACCCCACACAACTCTCCATGGTTTACCCCAGACGCTTCACATGCCCTGGATCAATCCATTGACAGCACGTCGACCCCGGTATACCACATCGTTGCAATTCACTCTATTCGTTGCACGCCTTTCACCCTCATGCATGATCAGGCCCCGATCACTCAAAATATTTTTCACTCCATCTTTCCACCTCCAATTTGGTCTCCCACTTCTCCTTGTTCCCTCCACCTCTGACACATATATCCTCTTCGTCAATCTTTCATCAATCATTCTCTCCATGTGACCAAACCATTTCAAAACACCCTCTTCTCCTCTCTCAATCACACTCTTTTTATTTCCACACATCTCTCTTACCCTTACATTACTTACTCGATGAAACCACCTCACACCACATATTGTCCTCAAACATCTCATTTCCAGCACATCCACCCTCCTGCGCACAACTTTATCCATAGCCCAGAAATCGCAACCATACAGCATTGTTGGAACCACTATTCCTTCAAACATACCCATTTTTGCTTTCCGAGATAATGTTCTCGACTTCCAAACATTCTTCAAGGCTCCCAGGATTTTCACCCCCTTCCCCACCCTATGATTCACTTCCGCTTCCATGGTTCCATCCGCTGCCAGATCCACTCCCAGATATCTAAAAGACTTTACCTCCTCCAGTTTTTCTCCATTCAAACTTACCTCCCAATTGACGTGACCCTCAACCCTACTGTACCTAATAACCTTGCTCTTATTCACATTTACTCTTAACTTTCTTCTTTCACACATTTACCAAACTCAGTCAACAGCATCTGCAGTTTCTCACATGAATCAGCCACCAGCGCTGTATCATCAGCGAACAACAAGTGACTCACTTCCCAAGTTCTCTCATCCACAGCAGACTGCACACTTGCCCCTTTTTCCAAAACTCTTTCATTCACCTCCCTAACAACCCCATCCATAAACAAATTAAACAACCATGGAGACATCACACACCCCTGCCGCAAAGCTACATTCAACTTGCCTCCGACACCATATATTCTTAATACCTTCCACAGAGCATCTCTATCAACTCTATCATATGCCTTCTCCAGATCCATAAATGCTACATACAAATCCATTTGCTTTTCTAAGTATTTCTCACATACATTCTTCAAAGCAAACACCTGATCCACACATCCTCTACCACTTCTGAAACCACACTGCTCTTCCCCAGTCTGATGCTCTGTACATGCCTTCACCCTCTCAATCAATACCCTTTCATATAATTTACCATGAATACTCAACAAACTTATACCTCTGTAATTTGAGCACTCACTCTTATCCCCTTTGCCTTTGTATAATGGCATTATGCAAATGAGTGGTGGGATGAAGAAGTAAGATTATTAGTGAAAGAGAAGAGAGAGGCTTTTGAACAATTTTTGCAGGGAAAAAATGCAAATGAGTGGGAGAAGTATAAAAGAAAGAGGCAGGAGGTCAAGAGAAAGGTGCAATAGGTGAAAAAGAGGGCAAATGAGAGTTGGGGTGAGATAGTATCATTAAATTTTAGGATGAATAAAAAGATGTTTTCGAAGGAGGTAAATAAAGTGCGTAAGACAAGGGAGCAAATGGGAACTTCAGTGAAGGGGGCTAATGGGAAGGTGATACAAGTAGTGGTGATGTGAGAAAGAGATGGAGTGAGTATTTTGAAGGTTTGTTGAATGTGTTTGATGATAGAGTGGCAGATATAGGGTGTTTTGGTCGAGGTGGTGTGCAAAGTGAAAGGGTTAAGGAAAATAATTTGGTAAACAGAGAAGAGGTAGTAAAAGCTTTGCGGAAAATTAAAGCCGGCAAGACATCAGGTTTGGATGGTATTGCAATGGAATCTATTAAAAAAGGGGGTGACTGAATTGTTGACTGGTTGGTAAGGTTATTTAATGTATATATGATTCATGGTGAGGTGCCTGAGGATTGGCGGATTGCTTGTATAGTGCCTATGTACAAAGGCAAAGGGGATAAGAGTGAGTGCTCAAATTACAGAGGTATAAGTTTGTTGAGTATTCCATAAAATTATATGGAAGGGTAATATATATATATATATATATATATATATATATATATATATATATATATATGTATATATATATATATATATATATATATATATATATATATATATATATATATATATATATACATATATATATATATATATATATATATATATATATATATATATATATATATATATATATATATATATATATATATATTTTTTTTTTTTTTTTTTTTCTTTTTTTTTTTATACTTTGTCGCTGTCTCCCGCGTTTGCGAGGTAGCGCAAGGAAACAGACGAAAGAAATGGCCAAACCCCCCCCCCCATACACATGTATATACATACGTCCACACACGCAAATATACATACCTACACAGCTTTCCATGGCTTACCCCAGACGCTTCACATGCCTTGATTCAATTCACTGACAGCACGTCAACCCCGGTATACCACATCGCTCCAATTCACTCTATTCCTTGACCTCCTTTCACCCTCCTGCATGTTCAGGCCCCGATCACACAAAATCTTTTTCACTCCATCTTTCCACCTCCAATTTGGTCTCCCTCTTCTCCTCGTTCCCTCCACCTCCGACACATATATCCTCTTGGTCAATCTTTCCTCACTCATTCTCTCCATGTGCCCAAACCACTTCAAAACACCCTCTTCTGCTCTCTCAACCACGCTCTTTTTATTTCCACACATCTCTCTTACCCTTACGTTACTCACTCGATCAAACCACCTCACACCACACATTGTCCTCAA
Organism: Panulirus ornatus; assembly: GCF_036320965.1. Classification (NCBI taxonomy): domain Eukaryota; kingdom Metazoa; phylum Arthropoda; class Malacostraca; order Decapoda; family Palinuridae; genus Panulirus; species Panulirus ornatus. Next base: position 31,363,448 of record NC_092242.1, read on the forward strand.
ACATCTCATTTCCAGCACATCCATCCTCCTGCGCACAACTCTATCCATATATATATATATATATATATATATATATATATATATATATATATATATATATATATATATATATATATATATATATATATATATATATATATATATATATATATATATACCCCTCTCGCT
>NC_092242.1:31366115-31378615 GCF_036320965.1 Panulirus ornatus
GGGCTGGAAATCCTCTCCTCATTTTTTCTTCAATTTTCCAAAAGAAGGAAAAGAGAAGTGGGCCAGGTGAGGATATTCCCTCAGATTCCCAGTCCTCTGTTCTTAACGCTACCTTGCTAACGCGGGAAAGTGCGAATAGTTTGAAAGAAAAAGAAACATATATATATATATATATATATATATATATATATATATATATATATATATATATATATATATATATATATATATATATATATATATATATATATATATATATATTTATATATATATATATATATATATATATATATATATATATATATATATATATATATATATATATATATATATATATATATATATATTTCATTTATTTATTCATTTTGCTTTGTCGCTGTCTCCCGTGTTTGCGAGGTAGCGCAAGGAAACAGACGAAGGAAATGGCCTAACCCACCCCCATACACATGTATATACATACACGTCAACAAACGCAAATATACGTACCCATATATCTCAATGTACACATTTATATATACACACAGACACATACATATATACACATGCACACAATTCACACTGTCTGCCTTTATTCATTGCTATCGCCACCTCGGCATACATGGAATAACATCCCCCTCCCCCCTCATGTGTGCGAGGTAGCGTTAGAAAAAGACAACAAAGGCCCCATTCGTTCAACCTCTGTCTCTTGCTGTCATGCAATAATGCCCGAAAGGGAACTGGAGCGGGAGGCTAGAAGCCCTCAACTCCTTGTATTTTAAATCTTTAAAAGGTGAAACAGAAGAAAGAGTCACTCGGGGAGTGCTCATCCTCCTCGAAGTCTCATATTTGGGTGTCTAGATGTGTGTGGATGTAGCCAAGATGAGAAAAATGGAGAGATTGGTAGTTTCTTTTAGGAAAGGAACCTGGATATTGTGGCTCTGGGTGAAACGAAGCTCAAGGATAAAGGGTTGAGTGGTTTAGTAATGTTTTGGGAGTAAAATCAAGGGTTGGTGACAGGAAAAGAGCTAGGGAAGGAGTAGCACTACTCCTGAAACAGGAGTGGTGGAAGTATTTGATAGAAAGAAAGAAAGTAAACTCTAGTTTGATATGGGTAATACTGAAAGTGGATGGAGAGAGATGGATGATTAATGATGCATATGCACCTGGGCATGAGAAGAAAGATCATGAGAGGCAAGTGTTTTGGGAGCAGCTGAGTGAGTGTGTTAGTAGTTTTGATGCACGAGACCGGGTTATACTGATAGGTGATTTGAATGCAAATGTGAGTAATGTGACAGTTGAGGGAAAAAATGGTGTACATGGGTTGTTCAGTGTTATAAATGAAAATGTTAAAGAGCCTGTAGATTTGTGTGATGAAAAAGGACTGGGGACTGGGAATACCTTTTTTCAAATGAGAGATATAAATAAGTATACGTATGTAAGTAGGAGAGATGGCCAGAGAGTGTTACTGAATTACATGTTAATTGATAGGCAAGCAAAAGAAAGACTTTTGGATGTCAACGTGCTGAGAGGTGCAATTGAAGGGATGTCTGATCATTATCTTGTAGAGGGGAGGATGAAGATTTGTAGAAGTTTTCAGAAGAGAGAATGTTGAGGTGAAAAGTGTGGTAAGAGTAAGTGAGCTTGAGAAGGAGGCTTGTGTGAGGAAGTATCAGGAGAGACTGAGTGCAGAATGGAAAAAGGTGAGAGCAAAGGACGTAAGGGGAGTTGGGGGAAGAATGAGATGGCTTGCGCAAAAGATTCTTGTGGCGTGGGAGGTGGGCATATTAGAAAGGGTAGTGAATGTTATGATGAAGAAGTAAGATTATAAGGAGAAGAGAAGAGATAGGCATTTGGACGAGTTTTGCAGGGAAATAATTCAAATGACTAGGAGATGTATAAAAGAAAGTTTCTCATGTGAGAAACTGCAGAAGCTGGTGACTGAGTTTGGTAAAGTGTGTGAAAGAAGAAAGTTAAGAGTAAATGTGAATTAGAGCAAGGTTATTAGGTATAGTAGGGTTGAGGGTCAAATCGATTTGGAGGTAAGTTTGAATGGAGAAAAACTGGAGGAAGTGAAATGTTTTAGATATCTGGGAGTGGATCTGGCAGCGGATTGAACCATGGAAGCGGAAGTGAATCATAGGGTGAGGGAGGGGGCTAAAATTCTGGGAGCCTTGAAGAATGTTTGGAAGTCGAGAACATTATCTCGGAAAGCAAAAATGGGTATGTTTGAAGGAATAGTGGTTCCAACAATATTGTATGGTTGCGAGGCGTGGGCTATGGATAGAGTTGTGCGCAAGAGGGTGGATGTGCTGGAAATGAGATGTTTGAGGACAATATGTGGTGTGAGGTGGTTTGATCGAGTAAGTAATGTAAGGATAAGAGAGATGTGTGGAAATAAAAAGAGTGTGGTTGAGAGAGCAGAGGAGGGTGTTTTGAAATGGTTTGGTCACATGGAGAGAATGAGTGAAGAAAGATTGACCAAGAGGATAAATTTGTCAAAGGTGGAGAGAAGGACGAGAATTGGGAGACCAAATTGGAGGTGGAAAGATGTAATGAAAAAGATTTTGAGTGATTTGGGCCTGAACATGCAGTAGGGTGAAAGGCGTGCAAGGAATACAGCGAATTGGAACGATGTGGTATACCGGGGTCGACGTGCTGTCAATGGATTGAACCAGAGCATGTGAAGCGTCTGGGGTAAACCATGGAAAGTTCTGTGGGGCCTGGATGTGGAAAGGGAGCTGTGTTTTCGGTGCATTATTACATGACAGCTAGGGACAGTGTGAACGAATGGGGCCTTTGTTGTCTTTTCCTAGCGCTACCTCGCACACATGAGGGGGAGGGTGTTGTTATTCCATGTCTGGCGAGGTGCCGATGGGAGTAAATAAAGGCAGAAAGTATGAATTATGTACATGTGTATATATGTATATGTCTGTGTGTGTATATATATATGTGTACATTGAGATATATAGGTATGTATATTTGCGTGTGTGGACGTGTATGTATATTGTATATACATGTGTATGTGGGTGGGTTGGGCCATTCTTTCGTCTGTTTCTTTGCGCTACGTCGCTAACGCGAGAGACAGCAACAAAGTAAAGCAATAGATAAATATAAATATAAATATATATATATATATATATATATATATATATATATATATATATATATATATATATATATATATATATATATACAAAGATTCTATAACTAAAGTATGGATAACTATAGCTTTGCCCCGTACGGAATGTCTTATTCAGATTAGCTCTCTGCTGACGTCGTGAAACATTGCCATGGCGACATGGATACACGTGATAAACAATGTGTCGTCTGCTATACTTGTGTCAGGTAGACCGCTGTGTCGTCTGCTACACTGTCGTGTGGTAGTGTATGACATGTTCCAATAGTTCGATTGATTATACATTTTTAGTTATTGATGGTCATCTTTAACGCTGTATATTCGCTATTCGGTTATTCCTAAGATTGCAAATGTGATCTGGGAAGAAGTGAAAAGAAACTCATTTTTACGTACGTACCTGTATAAACTGTACAGATTATGAAGGAAAAACTTTACAAATGTACAACTTTCTTATATTTCTACTTTCGTGAGTGAAGTTGGCCCTTCTCTATTATTGTCTCATTCATTATCTTGATAGTTTCGGGAATTCTAATTTTGCAGTAGTTTTCGCCATTCGGACAAGGATATTGTGGTATTTTGGAAAAATTACATGAGATATAATTGTTTTGAAATTATTTTTTGGTTTCTCCATTACATTTAGCATGTGGATGCTTGTAAAAGTTTGTTCAAATTTTCTTTCCACAAACTGTAAGGCAATAAAAGCACAATCTGATGATACATGTAAACTTCCTAACTGATATGAGTTTTATTGTGCTTTGAAATATGCCATCAGTCTTTTATATGAAACCATAGGAGGTGAATTGATTACAAAATCATGGCAATTTTCGCAGCTTACTTTCTTTTCAACTTTTCTGACAATGAACCGTGCAATATAATTTAGAATGTTCTCTTTAACATCACCAGAAGCTGGTTGTTATTTCTTCGGGCTCATCTATTTCCTCTTCACAGCTGTCTCCTGCTCAGCTAACCTCTGGACTTGTGTCGGTAATACCTTTCACTGTTTGTTGGAAAACGATGAAAATGAAGGCTTGGATCTATATGTTTGCTGCTCGGCAAAAAGAAACACAACAAACGTTGCCACAGCGTACTGTAGAAGACACCATGACGACTGTCTTTCATTCGATTGTGTTCGAAACGTCAAGGCGTGACCTCGATCTCGAGCTAATTACTATATTGTTAAGTTTGTGGATTTTGTCAAAAAGATATACACTTGGGGAGCGCCAAACATTCCATTAGCATCAAATATAACGAAGATTAGCTGGGAGGTACGCGGTCTTGAATTTATCAATCCCAATGAGTAGAATAATGAATATTTCGGATAATGATAAAAACATAGCCTATGATTGTTCAGGCGCCCCTTTGGCGTCATAGACTATTATTACAACCTCCAGAGTGCACTAGTGAGGCCAGCAGGCACGCTGAATTTCCAGGGGAATGGGGGAGGAATGGGATGTATCTAGGAAAGAAGTAATGGATTGCGCAAAAGATGCTTGTGGCATTAGAAATGTGGGAGATGGACAGATTAGAAAGGGTAGTGAATGGTGGAATGAAGAAGTAAGATTGTTAGTGGAAGAGAAGAGAGAGGTATTTGGATGATTTTTGTTGGGAAAAAGTGCAAATAAATGGGAAATGTATAAAGAAAGCGGGAGGAGGTCAAAAGAAAGGTGCAAGAGGTGAAAAAGAGGGCAAATGAGAGTTGGGATGAGAGAGTATCATTGAATTTAAGGAAGAATAAAAAAGATGCTTTGGAAGGAGGTAAATATAGTGCGTACGACAACAGAGCAAATAAGAACATCGGTGAAGAGGGCAAATGGGGAGGTAATAACACGTAGTGATAAAGTGAGAAGGAGATGGAGTGAGTATTTTGAAGGTTTATTGAATGTGCTTGATGATAGAGTGGCAGATATACGGTGTGTTTTGGTCGGGGTTGTGTGCGAAGTGAAAGGGTCAGGGAGAATGGTAAGAGGTAATGAAAGCTATGCAGAAGATGAAAGCCGGCAAGGCGGCGGGTTTGGATGATATTGCAGTGGAATTTATTAAAAACGGGGTGACTGTGTTGTTGACTGGTTGGTGAGGATATTCAGTGTATGTATGGATCATGGTGAAATGTCTGAGGATTGGCGAAATGCATGCATAATACCACTGTACAAAGGCAATGGGGATAAAGGTGAGTGTTCAGATTAGAATAGCATAAGTCTGTTGAGCATCCCTGGGAAATTATATGGAATAGTATTGACTGAGAGGGTGATGGCATGTACAGAGCATCAGACTGGGGAAGAGAAGTGTGGCCGGGTGGCAACGAAATGGATGAAGGCAGCGAGTATGAATACGTTCATTAGTAATGTGTATATGTCTGTGTATGTATATGTATGTATACGTTGAAATATATATGGATGTATATGTTCGTGTATGGGGTTTATGTATATACAAGTGTATGTTGGTAGGCTGGGTCATACCTCGTCTACTTCCTTGCCCTACATTGCTGGAGAGGGAGACGGTGATTAAGTATAATAAAATAATATGTGATTTTTTTTTCACACATATTAGCCATCAAATATTCCCCGAGAAATACCATTGAATCTTCTATTATCTGATACACAAAGAATTATAATCGTAATATTAGTGATGGTTCATACAAATTGGATAACTTTATTGTTAATAGAATTTATAAAATTATTTTATAGGATTATAAGTTTATGATACGCTCGTTGTCTGTCTTGGACAATCGCATGTTTACCAAATGGCGTCCTAGCTACGTCTCTTCCTTGTAGATCAACTGACTCTTATATTTCCCTCTTGTGTCTCCCTGATGATGTGATTATTACACGAAAGTGCACTTGGGAACTTATCATGTTTCATATCCCCGTGGACTCTTAAAGATTTACTTGATGAAGCGCAAAATTGTGATCCTTTCCACGCATTCCTCACGTGTCGTAGAAGGCGACTGAAGGGGACGGGAGCGGAGGACTAGAAACCCGCCCTTCCTAGTATTTTAACTTTCTAAAAGGGGAAACAGGAGTCACGCGGGGAGTGCACATCCTCCTCAAAGGCTCAGATTGGTATGTCTATATGTGTGTGGATGTAACCAAGATGAGAAAAAAGGAGAGATAGGTAATATGTTTGAGGACAGGAACCTGGATGTTTTGGCTTCAAGTGAAACGAAGCTCAAGGTTGAAGGGGAAGAGTGGTTTGGGAATGTCTTGGGAGTAAAGTCAGGGGTTAGTGACAGGACAAGAGCAAGGGGAGGATTAGCACTACTCCTGAAACAGGAGTTGTGGGAGTATGTGATAGAGTGTAAGAAAGTAAAATCTAAATTGATATGGGTAAAACTGAAAGTGCTTGGAGAGAGATGGTGTTTATTGGTGCAAATGCACCTGGGCATGAGAAGAAAGATCATGAGAGGCTAGTGTTTTGGGAGCAGCTGAGTGAGTGTGTTAGTAGTTTTGATGCACGAGATCGGGTTATAGTCATGGGTGATATGAATGCAAAGGTGAGTAATGTGGCAGTTGAGGGAATAATTGGTGAACATGGGGTGTTCAGTGTTGTAAATGGAAAAGGTGAAGAGCTTGTTGATTTATGTGCTGAAAAAGGACTGGTGATTAGGAATACCTAGTTCAAAAAGAGAGATGTACATAAGTATACCTATGTAAGTAGGAAGGATGGCCAGAGAGCGTTATTGGATTACGTTTTAATTGATTGGCGCAGTAAAGAGAGACTTTAGGATGCTAATGTGCTGAGAGGTGCAACTGGAGGGATCTCTGATCATTGTCTTGCGGAGGCGAAGGTGAAGGTTTGTAGAAGTTTTCAGGAAAGAAGGAAGAATGTTGGGGTGAAGAGAGTGGTGAGAGTCAGTGAGCTTGGGAAAGAGACTTGTGTGAGGAAGTACGAGGAAAGACTGAGTGCAGAATGGAAAAAGGTGAGAACAAAGGACGTAAAAGGAGTGGGGGAGGAATGGGATGTATTTAGGGAAGCAGTGATGGCTTGCGCAAAAGATGCTTGTGGCATGAGAAGCGTGGGAGGTGGGCAGATTAGAAAGGGTAGTGAGTGGTAGGATGAAGAAGTAAGATTATTAGTGAAAGAGGAGAGAGAGGCATTTGGACAATTTTTGCAGGGAAATAATGCAATTGAGTGGAAGATGTATAAAAGAAAGAGGAAGGAGGTCAAGAGAAAGGTGCATGAGGTGAAAAAGAGGGCAAATGAAAGTTGGGGTTAGAGAGTATCATTAAATTTTAGGGAGAATAAAAAGATGTTTTGAAAGGAGGTAAATAATGTGCGTAAGATAAGGAAACAAATGGAAACATCAGTGAATGGGGCTAATGGGGAGGTGATGACAAGTAGCGGTGATGTGAGAAGAAGGTGAAGTGAGTATTTTGAAGGTTTGTTGAATGTGTTTGATGATAGAGTGGCAGATATAGGGTGTTTTGGTCGAGATGGTGCGCAAAGTGAGAGGGTTAGGGAGAATGATTTGGTAAACAGAGAAGAGGTAACAAAAGCTTTGCGGAAGATGAAAGCCGGCAAGACACAGGTTTGGATGGTATTGCAGTGGAACTTATTAAAAAAGGGGGTGATTGTATTGTTGACTGGTTGGTAAGGTTATTTGATGTATGTATCATTCATGGTGAGGTACCTGAAGACTGGTGGAATGCTTGTATAGTGCCATTGTACAAAGGCAAAGGGGATAAAAGTGAGTGCTGAAATTACCGAGGTATACGTTTGTTGAGTATTCCTGGTAAATTATATGGGAGGGTATTGATTGAGAGGGTGAAAGCATGTACAGAGCATCAGATTGGGGAAGAGGAGTGTGGTTTCAGAAGTGGTAGAGGATGTGTGGATCAGGTGTTTGCTTTGAAGAATGTATGTGAGAAATACTTAGAAAAGCAAATGGATTTGTATGTGGCATTTATGCATCTGGAAAGGCATATGATAGAGTTGATAGAAATGCTCTGTGGAAGGTATTAAGAATATATGGTGTGGGAGGCAAGTTATTAGAAGCAGTGAAAAGCTTTTATTGTGGATGTAAGGCATGTGTACGTGTAGAGAGAAAGGAAAGTGATTTGTTTTCAGTGAATGTTGGTTTGCGGTAGGGATGTGTGATGTCTCCATGGTTGTTCGATTTGTATATGGATGGGGTTTTTAGTGAGATGAATGCAAGAGTTTTGGAAAGAGCTGCGAGTATGCAGTCTGTTGTGGACGAGAGAGCTTTGAAAGTGAGTCCGTTGTTGTTCGCTGATGATACGGCGCTGGTGGCTGATTCATATGAGAAACTGCAGAAGCTGGTGACAGAGTTTGGTAAAGTGTGTGAAAGAAGAAAGCTGAGAGTAAATAAGAGCAAGGTTATTAGGTACAGTAAGGTTGAGGGACAAGTCAATTGGGAAGTAAGTTTGAATGGAGAAAAACAGGAGGAAGTGAAGTGTTTTAGATATCATGGAGTGGATTTTACAGCGAATGGAACCATGGAAGCGGAAGTGAATAATGGGTTGGGGGAGGAAGCGAAAGTTTTGGGAGCGTTGAAAAATATGTGGAAGTCGAGAACGTTATCTTAGGAAGCAAAAACGGTTTTGTTTGAAGGAATAGTGGCTCCAACAATGTTATATAGTTCCGAAATGTGGGCGATACATAGAGTTGGTCGGAGGAGGGTGGATATGCTGGAAATGAGATGTCTAAGGACAATATGTGGTGTGAGATGGTTTGATCGAGTAAGGAAAGGGTAAGAGAGATGTGTGGTAATAAAAAGAGTGTGGTTGAGAGAGCAGACGGGGGTGTTTTGAAGTGGTTTCGTCACATGGAGAGAATGAGTGAGGAAAGATTGACAAAAAGGATATATGTGTCAGTGGTGGAGGGAACGAGAAGTTGGAGACCAAACTGGAGGTGGAAAGATTGAGTGAAAAAGATTTTGAGTGATCGGGGCCTGATCATGCAGGAGGGTGAAAGGCGTGCAAGGAATAGAGTGAATTGGAACTATGTGGTATACTGGGGTCGACATGCTGTAAGTGGATTGAACCAGGGCATGTGAAGCGTCTGAGGTAAGCCATGGAAAGTTTTGTGGGGCCTGGATGTGGAAAGGGAGCTGTGGTTTCGGTGCATTATACATGACAGCTAGAGACTGAGTGTGAACGAATGTGGCCTTTGTTGTCTTTTCCTAGCGCTACGTCGCACACATGCTGGGGGAGGTGGTTGTCATTTCATGTGTGGCGGAGTGGCGACGGGAATGAATAAGGGCAGACAGTTTGAAATATGTACATGTGTATATATGTATATATCTGTGTGTATATACATATGTATACGTTGAGATGTATAGGTATGTATATATGCGTGTCTGGACGTGTTTGTATATTTATATATATGTGTGTGTGAGTGGGTTGGGCCATTCTTTCGTCTGTTTCCTTGCGCTACCTTGCTAACGCGTGAGACAACGAGAAAGCATGATAAATAAATAAATAAATAAATAAATAGATAAATAAATATATATATATATATATATATATATATATATATATATATATATATATATATATATATATATATATATATATATATATATACATATATATATATATATATATATATATATATATATATATATATATATATATATATATATATATATATATATATATATATATATATTCCCTGGGGATAGGGGAGAAAGAATACTTCCCACGTATTCCCTGCGTGTCGTAGAAGGCGACTAAAAGGGAAGGGAGCGGGGGGCTGGAAATCCTCCCCTCTCGTTTTTTTTTTTGTTTTTTTTAATTTTCCAAAAGAAGGAACAGAGAAGAGGGCCAGGTGAGGATATTCCCTCAAAGGCCCAGTCCTCTGTTCTTAACGCTACCTCGCTATCGCGGGAAATAGCAAATAGTATGAAAAAAAAAAAAAAAAAAAAATATATATATATATATATATATATTTATATATATATATATATATATATATATATATATATATATATATTATATATATATATATATATATATATATATATATATATATATATATATATATATATATATATATATATATATATATATATATATATATATACATATATATATATATATGTATACATATATATATATATATATATATATATATATATATATATATATATATATATATATATATATATATATATATATATATATATATATATATATATATATATGTATACATATATATATATATATATGTATATATATATATATATATATATATATATATATATATATATATATATATATATATATATATATATATATATATATATATATATATATATATATATATATATATATATCCCTGGGGATAGGGGTGAAAGAATACTTCCCACGCATTCCTCGCGTGTCGTAGAAGGCGACTAGAGGGGACGGGAGCTGGTGGCCAGAAATCCTCCCCTCCTTGTAATTTTTTAACTTTCTAAAATGGGAAACAGAAGAGGGAGTCATGCGGGGAGTGGTCATCCTCCTCGAAGGCTCAGACTGGGGTTTCTAAATGTGTGTGGATGTAACCAAGACGTGGAAAAAGGAGAGATAGGTAGTATGTTTGAGGAAAGGAACCTGGATGTTTTGGCTCTGAGTGAAACGAAGCTCAAGGGTAAAGGGGAAGAGTGGTTTGGGAATGTCTTGGGAGTAAAGTCAGGGGTTAGTGAGAGGACAAGAGCAAGGGAAGGAGTAGCAGTACTCCTGAAACAGGAGTTGTGGGAGTATGTGATAGAATGTAAGAAAGTAAATTCTCAATTAATATGGGTAAAACTGAAAGTTGATGGAGAGAGATGGGTGATTATTGGTGCATATGCACCTGGGCATGAGAAGAAAGATCATGAGAGGCAAGTGTTTTGGGAGCAGCTGAATGAGTGTGTTAGTGATTTTGATGCACGAGACCGGGTTATATTGATGGGTGATTTGAATGCAAGGGTGAGTAATGAGGCAGTTGAGGGAATAATTGGTATACATGGGGTGTTCAGTGTTGTAAATGGAAATGGTGAAGAGCTTGTAGATTTATGTGCTGAAAAAGGACTGGTGATTGGGAATACCTGGTTTAAAAAGCGAGATATACATAAGTATACGTATGTAAGTAGGAGAGATGGCCAGAGAGCGTTATTGGATTACGTGTTAGTTGACAGGCGCGGAAAGAGAGACTTTTGGATGTTAATGTGCAAAGAGGTGCAACTGGAGTGATGTCTGATCATTATCTTGTGGAGGCTAAGGTGAAGATTTGTATGGATTTTCAGAAAAGAAGAGTGAATGTTGGGGTGAAGAGGGTGGTGAGAGTAAGTGAGCTTGGGAAGGAGACTTGTGTGAGGAAGTACCAGGAGAGACTGAGTACAGAATGGAAAAAGGTGAGAAAAATGTAAGTAAGGGGAGTGGGGGAGGAATGGGATGTATTTAGGGAATCAGTGATGGATTGCGCTAAAGATGCTTGTGGCATGAGAAGAGTGGGAGGTGGATTGATTAGAAAGGGTAGTGAGTGGTGGGATGAAGAAGTAAGATTATTAGTGAAAGAGAAGAAAGAGGCATTTGGACGATTTTTGCAGGGAAAAAATGCAATTGAGTGGGAGATGTATAAAAGAAAGAGACAGGGGGTCAAGAGAAAGGTGCAAGAGGTGAAAAAGAGGGCAAAGGAGAGTTGGGGTGAGAGAGTATCATTAAATTTTAGGGAGAATGAAAAGATGTTCTGGAAGGAGGTAAATAAAGTGCGTAAGACAAGGGAGCAAATGGGAACTTCAGTGAAGGGCGCAAATGGGGAGGTGATAACAAGTAGTGGTGATGTGAGAAGGAGATGGAGTGAGTATTTTGAAGGTTTGTTGAATGTGTTTGATGATAGAGTGGCAGATATAGGATGTTTTGGTCGAGGTGGTGTGCAAAGTGAGAGGGTTAGGGAAATGATTTGCTAAACAGAGAAGAGGTAGTAAAAGCTTTGCGGAAGATGAAAGCCGGCAAGGCACAGGTTTGGATGGTATTGCAGTGGAATTTATTAAAAAAGGGGGTGACTGTATTATTGACTGGTTTGTAAGGTTATTAAATGTATGTATGACTCATGGTGAGGTGCCTGAGGATTGGCGGAATGCGTGCATAGTGCCATTGTACAAAGGCAAAGGGGATAAGAGTGAATGCTCCAATTACAGAGGTATAAGTTTGTTGAGTATTCCTGGTAAATTATATGGGAGGGTATTGATTGAGAGGGTGAAGGCATGTACAGAGCATCAGATTGGGGAAGAGCAGTGTGGTTTCAGAAGTGGTAGAGGATGTGTGGATCAGGTGTTTGCTTTGAAGAATGTATGTGAGAAATACCTGGAAAAGCAAATGGATTTGTATGTAGCATTTATGGATCTGGAGAAGGCATATGATAGAGTTGATAGAGATGCTCTGTGGAAGGTATTAATAATATA
>NC_092242.1:31380873-31426040 GCF_036320965.1 Panulirus ornatus
GAACCTGGATGTTTTGGCTCTGAGTGAAACGAAGCTCAAGGGTAAAGGGGAAGAGTGGTTTGGGAATGTCTGGGGAGTAAAGTCAGGGGTTAGTGAGAGGACAAGAGCAAGGGAAGGAGTAGCAATACTCCTGAAACAGGAGTTGTGGGAGTATGTGATAGAATGTAAGAAAGTAAATTCTCGATTAATATGGGTAAAACTGAAAGTTGATGGAGAGAGGTGGGTGATTATTGGTGCAATGCACCCGGGCATGAGAAGAAAGATCATGAGAGGCAAGTGTTTTGGGAGCAGCTGAATGAGTGTGTTAGTGGTTTTGATGCACGAGACCGGGTTATAGTGATGGGTGATTTGAATGCAAAGGTGAGTAATGTGGCAGTTGAGGGAATAATTGGTATATATGGGGTGTTCAGTGTTATAAATGGAAATGGTGAAGAGCTTGTAGATGTATGTGCTGAAAAAGAACTGATGATTGGGAATACCTGGTTTAAAAAGCGAGATATACATAAGTATACTTATGTAAGTAGGAGAGATGGCCAGAGAGCGTTATTGGATTACGTGTTAATTGACAGGCGTGCGAAAGAGAGACTTTTGGATGTTAATGTGCTGAGAGGTGCAACTGGAGGGATGGGTGATCATTATCTTGTGGAGGCTAAGGTGAAGATTTGTATGGGTTTTCAGGAAAGAAGAGTGAATGTTGGGGTGAAGAGGGTGGTGAGAGTAAGTGAGCTTGGGAAGGAGACCTGTGTGAGGAAGTACCAGGAGAGACTGAGTACAGAATGGAAAAAGGTGAGAACAATGGAAGTAAGGGGAGTGGGGGAGGAATGGGATGTATTTCGGGAATCAGTGATGGATTGTGCAAAAGATGCTTGTGGCATGAGAAGAGTGGGAGGTGGGTTGATTAGAAAGGGTAGTGAGTGGTGGGATGAAGAAGTGAGAGTATTAGTGAAAGAGAAGAGAGAGGCATTTGGACGATTTTTGCAGGGAAAAAATGCAATTGAGTGGGAGATGTATAAAAGAAAGAGACAGGAGGTCAAGAGAAAAGTGCAAGAGGTGAAAAAAAGGGCAAATGAGAGTTGGGGTGAGAGAGTATCATTAAATTTTAGGGAGAATAAAAGGATGTTCTGGAAGGAGGTAAATAAAGTGCGTAAGACAAGGGAGCAAATGGGAACTTCAGTGAAGGGCGCAAATGGGGAGGTGATAACAAGTAGTGGTGATGTGAGAAGGAGATGGAGTGAGTATTTTGAAGGTTTGTTGAATGTGTTTGATGATAGAGTGGCAGATATAGGGTGTTTTGGTCGAGGTGGTGTGCAAAGTGAGAGGGTTAGGGAAAATGATTTGGTAAACAGAGAAGAGGTAGTGAAAGCTTTGCGGAAGATGAAAGCCGGCAAGGCAGCAGGTTTGGATGGTATTGCAGTGAAATTTATTAAAAAAGGGGGTGACTGTATTGTTGACTGGTTGGTAAGGTTATTTAATGCATGTATGACTCATGGCGAGGTGCCTGAGGATTGGCGGAATGCGTGCATAGTGCCATTGTACAAAGGCAAAGGGGATAAGAGTGAGTGCTCAAATTACAGAGGTATAAGTTTGTTGAGTGTTCCTGGTAAATTATATGGGAGAGTATTGATTGAGAGGGTGAAGGCATATATATATATATATATATATATATATATATATATATATATATATATATATATATGTATATATATATATATATATATATATATATATATATATATATATATATATATATATATATATATATATATATATATATATATACATATATATTTATTTGCTTTGGCGCTGTCTCCCGCGTTAACGAAGTAGCGCAAGGAAACACGAAAGAACGGCCCAACCCTCGCACATACACATGTATATACATACACGTCCACACACGCAAATATACATACCTATTCATGTCAATGTACACATATATATACACACACAGACATATACATATATACAAATGTATATAATTCATACTGACTGCCTTTATCTGTTCCCATCGCCACCCCGCCACACATGGAATAACAACCCCCTCCCCCCTCATGTGTGCGAGGTAGCACTAGGAAAAGACACCAAAGGCCCCATTCGTTCACACTCTGTCTCTAGCTGTCATGTAATAATTCACTGAAAGAAGAGCTCCCTTTCTATATCCATGCCCCACACAACTTTCTATGGTTTACCCCAGACGCTTCACATGCCCTGGTTCAATCCATTGACACCACGTCGACCCCGGTATACCACATCGTTCCAATTCATTCTATTCCTTGAACCCCTTTCACACTCCTGCATGTTCAGGCCCCGATCACTCAAAATCTTTTTCACTCCATCTTTCCTCCTAAAATTTGGTCTCCCACTTCTCCTCGTTCCCTCCACCTCTGACACATATATCGTCTTTGTCAATCTTTCCTCACTCATTTTCTCCATGTGACCAAACCATTTCAAAACACCCTCTTCTGCTCTCTCAACCAAACTCTTTTTATTTCTACACATCTCTCTTACCCTTGCATTACTTACTCGATCAAACCACCTCACACCACATTTTGTCCTCAAACATCTCATTTCCAGCACATCCACCCTCCTGCGCACAACTCTATCCATAGTCCACGCCTCGCAACCATACAACATTGTTGGAACCACTATTCCTTCAAACATACCCATTTTGGCTTTCCGAGATAGTTTTCTCGGCTTCCAAAAATTCTTCAGTGCTCGAAGAATTTTCGCCCCCTCCCCCACCCTATCATTCACTTCCGCTTCCATGGTTCCATCAGCTGCCAAATCCACTTCCAGATATCAAAAACACTTTACTTCCTCCAGTTTTTCTCCATTGAAACTTACCTCCTAATTGACTTGACCCTCAACCCTACTGTACCTAATATATATATATACATATATATATATATACATATATATATATATATATATATATATATATATATATATATATATATATATATATATATATATATATATATATATATATATGTATATATATATATATATATATATATATATATATATATATATATATATATATATATATATATATATATATATATATATATATATATATATATATATATATGTATATATATATATATATATATATATATATATATATATATATATATATATATATATATATATATATATATATATATATATATATATATATATATATATATAGTGAAGTGTTTTAGATATCTGGGAGTGGATCTGTCAGCGGATGGAACCATGGAAGCGGAAGTGGATCATAGGGTGGGGGAGGGGGCGAAAATTTTGGGAGCTTGAAAAATGTGTGGAAGTCGAGAACATTATCCCGGAAAGCAAAAATGGGTATGTTTGAAGGAATAGTAGTTCCAACAATGTTGTATGGTTGCGAGGCGTAGGCTATGGATAGAGTTGTGCGCAGGAGGATGGATGTGCTGGAAATGAGATGTTTGAGGACAATGTGTGGTGTGAGGTGGTTTGATCGAGTAAGTAACGTAAGGGTAAGAGAGATGTGTGGAAATAAAAAGAGCGTGGTTGAGAGAGCAGAAGAGGGTGTTTTGAAATGGTTTGGGCACATGGAGAGAATGAGTGAGGAAAGATTGACCAAGAGGATATATGTGTCGGAGGTGGAGGGAACGAGGAGAAGAGGGAGACCAAATTGGAGGTGGAAAGATGGAGTGAAAAGGATTTTGTGTGATCGGGGCCTGAACATGCAGGAGGGTGAAAGGAGGGCAAGGAATGGAGTGAATTGGAGCGATGTGGTATACAGGGGTTGACATGCTTTCAGTGGATTGAATCAAGGCATGTGAAGCGTCCGGGGTAAACCATGGAAAGCTGTGTAGGTATGTATATTTGCGTGTGTGGACGTGTGTATGTACATGTGTATGGGGGGGGGTTGGGCCATTTCTTTCGTCTGTTTCCTTGCGCTACCTCGCAAACGCGGGAGACAGCGACAAAGTATAAAAAAAAAAAAAAAAAAAAAAAAAAAAAAAATATATATATATATATATATATATATATATATATATATATATATATATATATATATATTTCTTTCTTTCATACTATTCGCCATTTCCCGCATTAGCGAGGTAGCGTTAAGAACAGAGGACTGGGCCTTTGAGGGAATATCCTCACCTGGCCCCCCCTTCTCTGTTCCTTCTTTTGGAAAATTGAAAAAAAAAAAAAAATGAGAGGGGAGGATTTCCAGCCACCCGCTCCCTCCCCTTTTAGTCGCCTTCTACGACACGCAGGGAATACGTGGGAAGTATTCTTTCTCCCCTATCCCCAGGGATAATATATATATATATATATATATATATATATATATATATATATATATATATATATATATATATGTATATTTATATATATATATATATATATACATATATATATCTATATATATCATTCATATCTATAGAATTGTTCACATTGATAAGTTCTTAAGGAGCTGAACCATGTTACATAAAGGGAGAAATGAAATAATCACTCAGTTGAGTTACGGCTTAAAGTTAATGGGAAAAAAGGTGAAATCTACTTAACGGTTATGGTTGCCAAGTTTGAAAAATTAATTTTAAAAATGTCAGCCACTATAAAAGATAAAAGTTCAAAAACAGTATAATAATATAAAGCTTGGGTTCAATATTCAGTACATAAATGTAACTATTGAGAATCATACAATATTATTTAGATTTAGTGAAACAAAGTCATGTGCAAAATATATATATATATATATATATATATATATATATATATATATAAAGTGCAATTTAAGAAAACCCGCCATTCATATTCCCGAAAATCAATTATTACTAAACCCAGTTTAAAAGTACAAGAAAAATGTGTAGCTAACATATGAAATGTTCAATATGATTACAAACTATTGCTAATGGAGCAGGAGATCGATAACAAGTCACAACACAAAAATGCATTTTCACTTAGTTTGGAATTAATGACAAGAATGGACAAAGCATGTGGTAAGTGCTTTGCTGTAATTTGTTCATGGCATTTATCAACAATGATCAGTCCAAAATTCTGAAGACAAATTAGATTAATCTTATGAAGATGGGAGCAAAGTTGAAGGAGAAGAGTAAAAAAAAATCTCATTCATAAAAATTCAGTGAATTTAAGTTTTGTCCCACTGCTGAAAAATTAACTTCAAGGTAGTATATAATTAGACATTACTATGATGGCTACAAAAATAATATGCATTATTATATATATGTAAAAAATTTGTGTTTCTGAAACTATGTCATAAATATGTGCAGTATCATGTTAAATTTCATTTAACTACAATCAACTTTAATTTACCACATAAGACAAAATCGTGTCATTTAAGATCAAAATTAAAATTCAAAAAGGAGGCAAAAGTACCTTATCTGACAATTTTTTTTATCAAACACCATCATGACTGAATATAATTAGCTATATTAATGTATGTTGTGGTGCCAATAATTTCACTGTAATGAACACAAGTAATATGGAAATCATGAAAACTTCATATTGTATTATATTAGTCAAAAGTAAATCTTAAAGCCCAATGAACAATATGACAGACTAATAATCAAAATTTATATGATGAAAAACTTTCATACTAAAGCCAAAAGACAAATAACACCCCATTCCTATTCAAAACTTTTTGTATTGAGTATGTTGGGCATTGTCCAAAGCACCTATGCCACATTTGGAATGTCCAAGGAATGGTCAATATTGTAGACAGCGACTAACCTCAAAGGTATGTAACCTGCCGTAAGTACCTGGAGTGTTAAGAAACTTCATAGAAGTTTCTCTTATACTTATGATATATGAAAAATCTTTATGATTTTAACAACTGAATATAAAATATCAACATGATTTCTTAAGTGTATTTATGTACAAATCTGTAGAAGTAATTAAAAAGGACATAACAAAAGAAATGTAAAGGATCCAAGAGATGTCTATGCTGCTATTTTTAAATTCACAATAAAATTAACTGTCCAGCATCAAGCTTGACAATATTTTGTTACCTTCATTAATACAAGACTTGACTGTGCATTCAGGAAACTATTGATTAAAAAAATACCAAAAGAAACATCAACAATATCTTTAAGACTTTTAATGGCAAATGTATGGATGTGAAAACATACTAAGAAAATGTAATGTTTCAACCCTAGAAACCCTATATATATATATATATATATATATATATATATATATATATATATATATATATATATATATATATATATATATATATATATATATATATTCTAGATTCTAGATTCTAGATTTATATGGGTAAAACTTAAAGTGGATGGAGAGAGATGGGTGATTATTGGTGCAAATGCACCTGGGCATGAGAAGAAAGATCATGAGAGGGAAGTGTTTTCGGAGCCGCTGAATGAGTGTGTTAGTGGTTTTGATGCACGAGACCGCGTTATAGTGATGGGTGATTTAATGCAAAGGTGAGTAATGTGGCAGTTGAGGGAATAATTGGTATACATGGAGTGTTCAGTATTCTAAACGGAAATCGTGAAGAGCTTGTAGATTTATGTGCTGAAAAAGGAATGGTGATTGGAATAGATGGTTTAAAAAGCGAGATATACATAAGTATACGTATGTAAGTAGGAGAGACGACCTACTCTATCCATAGTCCACGCCACGCAACCATACAACTTTGTTGGAACCACTATTCCTTGAAACATACCCATTTTTGCTTTTCGAGATAATGTTCTCGACTTCCACACATTCATCAAGGCTCCCAGGATTTTCGCCCCCTCCCCCACCCTATGATCCACTTCCGCTTCCATGGTTCCATCCGCTGCCAGATCCACTCCCTGATATCTAAAACACTTTACTTCCTCCAGTTTCGCTCCATTCAAACTTACCTCCCAATTGACTTGACCCTCAACCCTACAGTACCTAATAACCTCGCTCTTATTCACATTTACTCTTAACTTTCTTCTTTCACACACTTTACCAAACTCAGTCACCAGCTTCTGCAGTTTCTCACATGAACCAGCCACCAGCGCTGTATCATCAGCGAACAACAACTGACTCACTTCCCAAGCTCTCTCATCCACAACAGACTTCATTCCTGCCCCTCTTTCCAAAACTCTTGCATTCACCTCCCTAACAACCCCATCCATAAACAAATTAAACAACCATGGAAACATCACACACCCCTGCCGCAAACCTACATTCACTGAGAACCAATAACTTTCCTCTCTTCCTACAAGTACACGTGCCTTACATCCTCGATAAAAACTTTTCACTGCTTCTAACAACTTGCCTCCCACACCATATATTCTTAATACCTTCTACAGAGCATCGCTATCAACTCTATCATATGCCTTCTCCAGATCCAGAAATGCTACATACAAATCCATTTGCTTTTCTAAGTATTTCTCACATACATTCTTCAAAGCAAACACCTGATCCACACATCCTCTACCACTTCTGAAACCACACTGCTCTTCCCCAATCTGATGCTCTGTACATGCCTTCACTCTCTCAATCAAGACCTTCCTATATAATTTACCAGGAATACTCAACAAACTTATACTTCTGTAATTTCAGCACTCACTCTTATCCCTTTTGCCTTTGTACAATGGCACTATGCATGCATTCCGCCAATCCTCAGGCACCTCACCATGAGTCATACATACATTAAATAACCTTACCAACCAGTCAATAATACAGTCACCCCCTCTTTTAATAAATTCCACTGCAATACCATCCAAACCTGCTGCCTTGCCCGTTTTCATCTTCCGCAAAGCTTTTACTACCTCTTCTCTGTTTACCAAATCATTTTCCCTAACCCTCTCACTTTGCACACCACATCGACCAAAACACCCTATAACTGCCACTCTATCATCAAACACATTCAACAAACGTTCAAAATACTCACTCCATCTCCTTCTCACATCACCACTACTTGTTATCACCTCCCCATTTGCGCTCTTCACTGAAGTTCCCATTTGCTCCCTTGTCTTACGCACTTTATTTACCTCCTTCCAGAACATCCTTTTATTCTCCCTAAAATTTAATGATACTCTCTCACCCCAACTCTCATTTGCCCTCTTTTTCACCTCTTGCACTTTTCTCTTGACCTCCTGTGTCTTTCTTTTATATATATCCCACTTAAATGCATTTTTTCCCTTCATAAATCGTCAGAGTGCCTCTCTCTTCTCTTTCACTAATAATCTTACTTCCTCATCCCACCACTCACTACCCTTTCTAATCAACACACCTCCCACTCTTCTCATGCCACAAGCATCTTTTGCGCAATCCTTCACTGATTCCCTAAATACATACCATTCCTCCCCCATATATGTATATATATATATATATATATATATATATATATATATATATATATATATATATATATATATATATATATATATATATATATATATATATATATATATATATATATATATATATATATATATGTATATCATCCTTGGGATAGGCGAATTGTTTAAAAGAAAGAAAAAGAATGTATATATATATATATATATATATATATATATATATATATATATATATATATATATATATATATATATATATATATATATATATATATATGTGGTGATGTGAGAAGGAGATGGAGTGAGTATTTTGAAGGTTTGTTGAATGCGTTTGATGATAGAGTGGCAGATATAGGGTGTTTTGGTCGAGGTGGTGTGCAAAGTGAGAGGGTTAGGGAAAATGATTTGGTAAACAGAGAAGAGGTAGTAAAAGCTTTGCGGAAGATGAAAGCCGGCAAGGCAGCAGGTTTGGATGGTATATCAGTGGAATCTATTAAAAAAGGGGTGACTTTATTGTTGACTGGTTGGTAAGGTTATTTAATATATGTATGACTCATGGTGAGATTCCTGAGGATTGGCGGAATGCATGCATAGTACCATTGTACAAAGGCAAAGGGGATAAGAGTGAGTGCTCAAATTACAGAGGTATAAGTCTTTTGAGCATTCCTGGTAAATTATATGGGAGGGTATTGATTGAGATGGTGAAGGCATGTACAGAGCATCAGATTGGGGAAGAGCAGTGTGGTTTCAGAAGTGGTAGAGGATGTGTGGATCAGGTGTTTGCTTTGAAGAATGTATGTGAGAAATGCTTAGAAAAACAAATGGATTTGTATGTAGCATTTATGGATCTGGAGACGGCATATGGTACAGTTGATAGAGATGCTCTGTGGAAGGTTTTAAGAATATATGGTGTGGGAATGAAGTTGTTAGAAGCTGTGAAAAGTTTTTATCGGGGATGTAAGGCATGTGTACGTGTAGGAAGAGAGGAAAATGATTGTTTCTCAGTGAATATAGGTCTGCGGCAGGGGTTTGTGATGTCTCCATGGTTGTCTAATTTGTTTATGTATGGTGTTGTTAGGGAGGTGAATGCAAGAGTTTTGGAAAGAGGGGCAAGTATGAAGTCTGTTGTGGATGAGAGAGCTTGGGAAGTGAGTCAGTTGTTGTTCGCTGATGATACAACGCTGCTGGCTGATGCATGTGAGAAACTGCAGAAGCTGGTGACTGAATTTGGTAAAGGGTGTGAAAGAAGAAAGTTAAGAGTAAATGTGAATAAGAGCAAGGTTATTAGGTACAGTAGGGTTGAGGGCCAAGTCAAATGGGACGTAAGTTTGAATGGAGAAAAACTGGAGGAAGTAAAGTGTTTTAGATATTTGGGAGCGGATCTGGCAGCGGATGGAACCTTGGAAGCGGAAGAGAATCATAGGGCGGGTGAGGGGGCGAAAATCCTGGGAGCCTTGAAGAATGTGTGGAAGTCGAGAACATTATCTCGGAAAGCAAAAATTTTTGTGTTTGAAGGAATAGTGGTTCCAACAATGTTGTATGGTTGCGAGGCGTGGGCTATGGATAGAGTTGTGCGCAGGAGGATGGATGTGCTGGAAATGAGATGTTTGAGGACAATATGTGGCGTCAGGTGGTTTGATGGAGTAAGTAATGTAAGGGTAAGAGAGATGTGTGGAAATAAAAAGAGCGTTGTTGAGAGAGCAGAAGAGCGTGTTTTGAAATGGTCTGGGCACATGGAGAGAATGAGTGAGGAAAGATTGACCAAGAGGATATATGTGTCAGAGGTGGAGGGAACGAGGAGAAATGGCAGACCAAATTGGAGGTGGAATGATGGAGTGAAAAAGATTTTGAGTTATCGGGGCCTGAACATGCAGCAGGGTGAAAGGCGGGCAAGGAATAGAGTGAATTGGATCGATGAGGTATACCGGGGTCAACATGCTGTCAGTGGATTGAATCAGGGTATGTAAAGCGTCTGGGGTAAACCATGGAAAGTAGTGTGTTGCCTGGATGAGGAAAGGGAACTGTGTTTCGGGCATTATGGCATGACAGCTAGAGCCTGAGCGTGAACGAATGGGGCCTTTGTTGTCTTTTCCTAGCGCTACCTCGCACACATGAGGGGGGAGGGGGATGGTATTCCATGTGCGGCGAGGTGGCGATGGGAATGAATAAAGATAGAGAGTGTGAATTGTGTGTATGGGTATATATATATGTGTCTGTGTGTGTATATATATGTGTCCATTGAGATGTATAGGTATGTATATTTGCGTGTGGGGACGTGTATGTATATACATGTGTATGGGGTGGGTTGGGCCATTTCTTTCGTCTGTTTCCTTGCGCTACCTCGCAAACGCGGGAGACAGCGACAAAGCAGAATAAATAAAATAATAAAAATAATGTATATATATTTTATTTATTATTTATTTTATTTTGCTTTGTCGCTGTCTTCCGCGTTTGCGAGGTAGCGCAAGGAAACAGACGAAAGAAATGGCCCAACCCAGCCCTATACACAATGTATATACATCCACGTCCACACACACAAATATACATACCTATACATCTCAATGTACACATATATATACACACACAGACACATACATATATACCCATGCACACAATTCACACTGTCTGCCTTTAGTCATTCCCATCCCCGCCTCGCCACACATGTAATACCATCCCCCTCCCCCCTAATGTGTGCGAGGTAGCGCTAGGAAAAGACAACAAAGGCCACATTCGTTCAAACTCAGTCTCTAGCTGTCATGCAATAATGCCCGAAACCACAGCTCCCTTTCCACATCCAGGCCCCACATAACTTTCCATGGTTTAACCCAGACACTTCATATGCCCTGGTTCAATCCATTGACAGCATGTTGACCCCGAATACCATATCGTTCCAATTCACTCTATTCCTTGCACTACTGTCACCCTCCTCCATGTTCAGGCCCCCATCATTCAAAATCTTTTTCACTTCATCTTTTCACCTCCAATTTGGTCTCCCACTTCTCGTTCCCTCCAGCTCTGACACATACATCCTGTTGGTCAATCTTTCCTCACTCATTCTCTCCATGTGAATAAACCATTTGAAAATACCCTCCTCTGCTCTCTGAACCACACTCTTTTTATTTCCATACATCTCTTTTACCCTTACATTACTTACTCGATCAATCCACCTAACACCACATATTGTTCTCATACATCTCATTTCCAGCACATCCACCCTTATGCGCACAACTCTATCCACATCCCACGTCTCGCAACCATACAACGTTGTTGGAACCACTATTCCTTCAAACATAGCCATTTTAGCTTTCCGAGATAATGTTCTCGACTTCCAAACATTCTTCAATGTGCCCAGAATTTTCGCCCCCTCTCCCACCCTTTGATTAACTTCGTTTCCATGGTTCCATCCGCTCCCAAATCCACTCCCAGATATTTAAAACACTTTACTTCTTCCAGTTTTACTCCATTGAAAATTACCTCCCACTTGACTTGACCCTCAACCTTACTGTACCTGATAACCTTGCTCTTATTCACATTTACTCTTAACTTTTTTCTTTCAAACACTTTACCAAACTCAGTCACCTGCTTCTGCAGTTTCTCACATGAATCAGCCACCAGCGCTGTATCATCAGCGAACAACAACTGACTCACTTCCCAAGCTCTCTCATCCACAACAGACTGCATACTTGCCCCTCTTTCCAAAACTCTTGCATTCACCTCCCTAACAACCCCATCCATAAACAAATTAAACAACCATGGAGACATCACACACCCCTGCCGGAAACCTACATTCACTGAGAACCAATCACTTTCCTCTTTTCCTACACGTACACATGCCTTACATCCTTAATAAAAACTTTTCACTGCTTCTAACCACCTGCCTCCCACACCATACATTCTTAATATCGTTCACAGAGCATCTCTATCAACTCTATCATATGCCTTCTCCAGATCCATAAATGCTACATAAAAATCCATTTCCTTTTCTAATTATTTCTCACATACATTCTTCAAAGCAAACACCTGATCCACACATCCTCTACCACTTCTGAAACCACACTGCTTTTCCCCAATCTGATGCTCTGTACATGCCTTCACCCTCTCAATCAATACTCTCCCATATAACTTACCAGGAATACTCAACAAACTTATACCTCTGCAATTTGAGCACTCACTCTTATCCCCTTTCCCTTTCTATAATGGCACTATGCACGCATTCCGCCAATCCTCAGGCACCTCACCATGAATCATACATACATTAGATAACCTTACCAACCAGTCAACAATACAGTCACTCCCTTTTTGATAAATTCCACTGCAATACCATCCAAACGTGCTGCCTTGCCGGCTTTCATCTTCCGCAAAGCTTTTAATGCCACTTCTCTGTTTACCAAATCATTTTCCCTAACCCTCTCGCTTTGCACACCACCTGAACCAAAACACTCTGTATCTGCCACGCTATCATCAAACCCATTCAACAATCCTTCAAAATATTCACTCCATCTCCTCATATCACCGCTACTTGTTATCACCTCCCCATTAGCCCCTTTCACTGAAGTTCCAATTTGCTCCCTTGTCTTACGCACTTTATTTACCTCCTTCAAAAACATAATGATAACAATGATAATGATACTCATAATGATAATAATAATAATAATAATAATAATAATAATAATAATAATAATAATAATAATAATAATAATAATATTAATAATAATAATAATAATGATAATAATAATAATAATAAAAATAATAATAATAATAACAATAATATTAATAATAACAATAATAATAATAATAATAATAATAATAATAATAATAATAATAATAATAATAATAATAATAATGATAATAATAATAATAATGATAATAATAATAATGATAATGATAATAACAATAATAATAATAATAATAATAATAATAATAATAATAATAATAATAATAAAATAATAATAATAATAATAATGATAATAATAATAATAATAATAATAATAATGATAATAATAATAACAATAATAATAATAATAGTAATGTTAAAAACATTGATAATAGTAATTATAATATTAATATTATAATTATCCCTGGGGATAGGGGAGAAACAATACTTCCCACGCATTCCTCACGTGTCGTAGAAGGCGACTAAAGGGGACGGGAGCGGGGGACTAGAAACCCTTCCCTCATTGTATTTTAACTTTCTAAAAGGGGAAACAGAAGAAGGAGTCACGCGAGGAGTGCTGATCCTCCTCGAAGGCTCAGATTGGGGTGTCTAAATGTGTGTGGATGTAACCAAGATGAGAAAAAAGAAGAGATAGATAATATGTTTGAGGAAGGGAACCTGGATGTTTTGGCTCTGAGTGAAATGAAGCTCAAGGGTAAAGGGGATGAGTGGTTTGGGAATGTCTTGGGAGTAAAGTCAGGGGTTAGTGAGAGGACAAGAGCAAGGGAAGGAGTAGCACTACTCCTGAATCAGGAGTTGTGGGAGTATGTGATAGAGTGTAAGAAAGTAAATTCTAGATTGATATGGGTAAAATTGAAAGTGGATGGAGAGAGGTGGGTGATTATTGGTGCATATGCACCTGGACATGAGAAGAAAGATCATGAGAGGCAAGTGTTTTGGGAGCAGCTGAATGAGTGTGTTAGTGGTTTTGATGCACGCGACCGGGTTATAGTGATGGGTGATTTGAATGCATAGGTGAGTAATGTGGCAGTTGAGGGAATAATTGGTATACATTGAGTGTTCAGTGTTGTAAATGGAAATGGTAAAGACTTATGTGCTGAAAAAGGAATGGTGATTGGGAATACCTGGTTTAAAAAGCGAGATATACATAAGTATACGTATGTAAGTAGGAGAGATGGCTAGAGAGCGTTATTGGATTACGTGTTAATTGATAGACGAACGAAAGAGAGACTTTTGGATGTAAATGTGCTGAGAGGTGCAACTGGAGGGATGTCTCATCATTATTTTGTGGAGGCGAAGGTGAAGATTTGTGGGGGTTTTCAGAAAAGAAGAGAGAATGTTGGGATGAAGAGAGTGGTGAGAGTAAGTGAGATTGGGAAGGAGACTTGTGTGAGGAAGTACCAGGAGAGACTGAGTACAGAATTGGAAAAGGTGAGAACAAAGGAGGTAAGGGGAGTGAGGGAGGAATGGGATGTATTTAGGGAAGCAGTGATGGCTTGCGCAAAAGATGATTGTGGCATGAGAAGCGTGGGAAGTGGGTTGATTAGAAAAGATAGTGAGTGATTGGATGAAGATGTAAGATTATTAGTGAAAAAGAAGAGAGAGGCATTTTGACTATTTTTGCAGGGTAAAAATGCAAATGAGTGGGAGAGGTATAAAAGAAAGTGACAGGAGGTCAAGAGAAAGGTGCAAGAGTTGAAAAAGAGGGGAAATGAGAGTTGGGGTGAGAGAGTATCATTAAATTTCAGGGAGAATAAAAAGATGTTTTGGAATGAGGTAAATAAAGTGCGTAAGACAAGGGAGCAAAAGGGAACTTCAGTGAAGGGGGCTAATGGGGAGGTTATAAAAAGTAGTGATGATGTGAGAAGGAGATGGAGTGAGTATTTTGAAGGTTTGTTGAATGTGTTTGATGATAGAGTGGGAGATGTAGGGTGTTTTGGTCGAGGTGGTGTGCAAAGTGAGAGGGTTAGGGAAAATGATTTGGTAAATAGAGAAGAGGTAGTAAAAGCTTTTCGGAAGATGAAAGCCGGCAAGTCAGCAGGTTTGGATGGTATTGCAGTGGAATTTATAAAAAAAAGGTGGTGACTGTATTGTTGACTGGTTGGTAAGGTTATTTAATGTATGTATGATTCATGGTGAGGTGCCTGAGGATTGGCGGAATGCTTGCATATTGCCATTGTACAAAGGCAAAGGGGATAAGAGTGAGTACTCAAATTACAGAGGTATAAGTTTGTTGAGTATTCCTGGTAAATCATATGGGAGGGTATTGATTGAGAGGGTGAAGGCATGTACAGAGCATCAAATTGGGGAAGAGCAGTGTGGTTTCAGAAGTGGTAGACGATGTGTGGATCAGGTGTTTGCTTTGAAGAATGTATGTGAGAAATACTTAGGAAAACAAATGGATTTGTATGTAGCATTTATGGATCTGGAGAAGGCATATGATAGTCTTGATAGATATGCTCTGTGGAAGGTTTTAAGAATATATGGTGTGGGAGGCAAGTTGCTAGAAGCAGTGAAAAGTTTTTATCGAGGATGTAAGGCATGTGTACGTGTAGGAAGAGAGGAAAGTGATTGGTTCTCAGTGAATATACGTTAGCGGCAGGATTGTTTGATGTCTCCATGACTGTTTAATTTGTTTATGGATGGGGTTGTTAGGGAGATGAATGCAAGAGTTTTGGAAAGAAGGGCAAGTATGCAGGTCTGTTGTGGATGAGATATCTTGGGAAGTGAGTCAGTTGTTGTTCGCTGATCATACAGCGATGGTGGCTGATTCATGAAAGATACTGCAGAAGCTGGTGACTGAGTTTGGTAAAGTGTGTGAAAGAAGAAAGTTAAGAGTATATGTGAATCAGAGCAATGTTATTAGGTACAGTAGGGTTGAGGGTCAAGTCAATTGGGAGGTAAGTTTGAATGGAGGAAAACTGGAGGAAGTAAAGTGTTTTAGATATCTGGGAGTGGATTTGGCAGCGGATGGAACCAAGGAAGCGGAAGTGAATCATAGGGTGAGGGAGGGGGCGAAAATTCTGGGAGCCTTGAAGAATGTTTGGAAGTCGAGAACATTATCTCGGAAAGCAAAAATGGGTATGTTTGAAGGAATAGTGGTTCCAATAATGTATGGTTGCGAGGCGTGGGCTATGGATAGAGTTGTGCGCAGGAGTGTGGATGTGCTGGAAATGAGATGTATGAGGACAATATGTGGTGTGGGGTGGTTTGATCGAGTAAGTAATGTAAGGGTAAGAGAGATGTGTGGAAATAAAAAGAGCGTAGTTGAGAGAACAGAAGAGGGTGTTTTGAAATGGTTTGGGCACATGGAGAGAATGAGTGAGGAAAGATTGACCAAGAGGATATATGTGTCGAAGGTGGAGGGAACGAGAAGTGGGAGACCTAATTGGAGGTGGAAAGATGGAGTGAAAAAGATTTTGAGTGATCGGGGCCTGAACATGCAGGAGGGTGAAAGGCGGGCAAGGAATAGAGTGAATTGGATCGATAAGGTATACTGGGGTCGACGTGCTGTCAGTGGATTGAATCAGGGCATGTGAAGCGTCTGGGGTGAACCATGGAAGGTTCTCTAGGCCCTGGATGCGGAGAGGGAGCTGTGGTTTCGGGCATTATTGCATGGCAGCTGGAGACTGTGAACGAATGGGGCCTTTGTTGTCGTTTCCTAGCGCTATCTCGCACACATAAGGGGGTAGGGGGATGTTATTCCATGTGTGGCGAGGTGGCGTTGGGAATGAATAAAGGCAGACAGTGTGAGTTTTGTGCATGTGTATATATGTAGGTGTCTGTGTGTGTATATATATGTGTACATTGAGATGTATGGGTATGTATATTTGCGTGTGTGGATGTGTATGTATTTACATGTGTATGGGGGTGGGTTGGGCCATTTCTTTCCTTGCACTACCTCGCAAATGCGGGAGACAGCGACAAAGCAAAATAATAAAAATAATAATAATTATAGTAATAATGATAATCATAATAATGATAATAATAATAATAATAATAATAATAATAATAATAATAATAATAATAATAATAATAATAGTAATGATAATAATAATAATAATAATAATAATAATAATAACAATAATAGTAATAATAACAATAATAATAATAATAACGATAGCAATAATGATAAAAATGATTATGGTAATAATGAATAGCGATCATCTGAAGTATATAATGAGTGTCATAAGAACCTTTGTATCATATATGCCTTTATATTAAGGATTTCTTCTCAGATGGTCTTTCGTAGCCACATTATCGTACTTCTCTACAATAATAATAATCATAATGATAATAGTGATAATGATAATAATGCTAATAATGATAATAATAATTCAGTAGTGAAGGCCTATGTGATACAGAATCTACAAAAAGGTAAGGTTTTTGAGTTGTTGCTGATGAAGTAATTCTTTTAAACTTTGAATACACGTTGATGTATTAGGAGAAGGTCGCATATCAGAATGTTGCTTCTGGATTTGTTCATATATAAGGACTCACTCCGTTATGTCAAGAGTCATTCATTGGTTTATCAGGACATATTCCTCAACTTTCTCAGAAAGTGAATCCCTAAAATGAATAATCAAATGCTTAGAAATTTCTTGCCTCAGAAATAGTTTCTTTCAATCCTGACAAAACTTGAAAAAATATTTTGAAACTTTTTTTCCTGTCTAAATAGATTTGAGAGAGATTTAAGGAAAAAGTCCATCCACTTTAACTTTTTGGTCCTTGCGATATTAGATTATGAACCCAAGTGTAATATGTTCAATGAAAAAGATGGGTGACTTTCTGTGGAAATGTCCTTAGGTAGATTCGTTCTAATACATTACACTTGTAATAGGTTCTCCACATTACACATGGTTCAGGTGCAGTAAGTCCACATCTGAAGAGTCTGGCAATGTTTATGAAATCGAGTCCACCGATTATGGTAAGTAGTACCTGCAAGATATGTATTTAGTAGTATCAATCCTTACTGGTGTCTCGTTCTTTACGTGCATTTAATGATCTTGAATTTGATTCATAGGTTTTCTAACAACTGCCGTGTTGTTGCAGCTTTATAGTATCATAATAAAAGTTGCTGGGTTAAAGCACCACAGTTATGATAGGTTTAGCTAGCCAACTTGCGTCTTGGCTCGAGTTAACCCAGGGGTGTCCATGTCCTGGGACATGGCCCTCACTGGCAGGCAGATGAGTCTACCAATGATTGGGAGTTCACTTTTCTTATATCAGATGAATTTAAAGTTCAAGAAGAAATGATGGTGACTGATGACCATGGAAGCAGACGTAACATTCCTGGACTGTATTTTGCTGCTAATTTGACCCGTTTTCGACAACTAGCTTATAAGGTTACTGGAACTATTAACGAGCGTTTAGTTTGTAGATTCACCAGAACACATTGTTTCTTTAAGTGTTTCAGTTTCCTGGAGTTAAGATATATCATTTTATGGCCACCACACTTTCTTATTTAATGATCTAGTTGAAGTACTCTGTGATGTCATCCGGAAAGTCTTTTGTTTCAGTCTCGGGGGAGAGAATAGACATAATCACAGAGAGGAAGGGGAAGGCTGGGATTTTGTCTGACACAGACATATTTTTCCAAAGTTATACCTTAATAACTGGGTTGCCCCTGACAACCCCTGGCCAGCCCTCCCTCTGGTTAACGTTATCAACGTTTATGAATTCATGTGATGTGTAGCGCGTGTAATGGATATTTTGTGTTAAAGGGGATTATGTACAGCGTGTGTGGGACGTATAATGTTCCCGTGAGGGGGGCAGCGTGTGTACAGAGTAACAAGAGCACGGTAAATAATTTGTGTGGAGTGTAAAGCATGTATGAGCTTAGTGTGTGTGGTGTGTAGCTTGTAACGTTGGTGTGGGTTGTGGCAGGCTGCAAGAGCAGCGTCCGTGTGTGAACTGCGGTGTGTTTGTCGGCTGTAGAGTGCGTTCTGAGACGGATCATGTTTGTATACTTCACGGAGGTAGAGTATGTAAAAGTAAATTTGGTTTATGATTTAAGTAGGGATTTGTAAGGGGTACTTGCGAGAGGCATTTAAGTAAGTGGAGTAGCATACGTGTGAGACGTAACGCAGGTGTGTGCAGTATGTATACTATGTGGTGTGTATATCATTTGGTATGTATTGTGTGCTAGTGTACGAGTGAATATTGTCTTTAGTTGTACTGTAAGCTTCAATTGAGATAAACGTGTTACGAGCAAAACATGTGGAGTCTGTGGGGTATTCGTTGTCTGAATATGTAAGTAAAATATTCATTTGTGTTTGTCATTAACTATTGGTTTTGTGCTGGAGAGGATTTCTACATTCATGGGACCCTACCTCTGCAATTGTCATACAGCATTCTAAACTTCGTACAGTGTCCACATTTTTTCTTATGAGTCGGTTGATTCCATTCATCCTCTACTCCTTTATTATAGAATCACTTCTTACATCTCGTCTACGACTGGTCTACTTTATTTTATGTTCCGGCTCCTTGATGGTCTATCCTTGTATTCTATTATACTTAGTCGCTGTCTCCCGCATTAGCGAGGTAGCGCAAGGAAACACGAAAGAATGGCCCAACCCATCCACATACACGTGTATATAAACGCACACACACGCACACATATAAACCCATACATTTTAACGTATACCTATATATACATACACAGACACATTTTTTTTTCTTTTTTATACTTTGTCGCTGTCTCCCGCGTTTGCGAGGTAGCGCAAGGAAACAGACGAAAGAAATGGCCCAACCCCCCCCATACACATGTACATACACACGTCCACACACGCAAATATACATACCTACACAGCTTTCCATGGTTTACCCCGGACGCTTCACATGCCTTGGTTCAATCCACTGACAGCACGTCAACCCCGGTATACCACATCACTCCAATTCGCTCTATTTCTTGCCCTCCTTTCACCCTCCTGCATGTTCAGGCCCCGATCACACAAAATCCTTTTCACTCCATCTTTCCACCTCCAATTTGGTCTCCCTCTTCTCCTCGTTCCCTCCACCTCCGACACATATATCCTCTTGGTCAATCTTTCCTCACTCATTCTCTCCATGTGCCCAAACCATTTCAAAACACCCTCTTCTGCTCTCTCAACCACGCTCTTTTTATTTCCACACATCTCTCTTACCCTTACGTTACTTACTCGATCAAACCACCTCACACCACACATTGTCCTCAAGCATCTCATTTCCAGCACATCCATCCTCCTGCGCACAACTCTATCCATAGCCCACGCCTCGCAACCATACAACATTGTTGGAACCACTATTCCTTCAAACATACCCATTTTTGCTTTCCGGGATAATGTTCTCGACTTCCACACATTTTTCAAGGCTCCCAAAATTTTCGCCCCCTCCCCCACCCTATGATCCACTTCCGCTTCCATGGTTCCATCCGCTGACAGATCCACTCCCAGATATCTAAAACACTTCACTTCCTCCAGTTTTTCTCCATTCAAACTCACCTCCCAATTGACTTGACCCTCAACCCTACTGTACCTAATAACCTTGCTCTTATTCACATTTACTCTTAACTTTCTTCTTCCACACACTTTACCAAACTCCGTCACCAGCTTCTGCAGTTTCTCACATGAATCAGCCACCAGCGCTGTATCATCAGCGAACAACAACTGACTCACTTCCCAAGCTCTCTCATCCCCAACAGACTTCATACTTGCCCCTCTTTCCAAAACTCTTGCATTTACCTCCCTAACAACCCCATCCATAAACAAATTAAACAACCATGGAGACATCACACACCCCTACCGCAAACCTACATTCACTGAGAACCAATCACTTTCCTCTCTTCCTACACGTACACATGCCTTACATCCTCGATAAAAACTTTTCACTGCTTCTAACAACTTGCCTCCCACACCATATATTCTTAATACCTTCCACAGAGCATCTCTATCAACTCTATCATATGCCTTCTCCAGATCCATAAATGCTACATACAAATCCATTTGCTTTTCTAAGTATTTCTCACATACATTCTTCAAAGCAAACACCTGATCCACACATCCTCTACCACTTCTGAAACCACACTGCTCTTCCCCAATCTGATGCTCTGTACATGCCTTCACCCTCTCAATCAGTACCCTCCCATATAATTTACCAGGAATACTCAACAAACTTATACCTCTGTAATTTGAGCACTCACTCTTATCCCCTTTGCCTTTGTACAATGGCACTATGCACGCATTCCGCCAATCCTCAGGCACCTCACCATGAGTCATACATACATTAAATAACCTTACCAACCAGTCAACAATACAGTCACCCCCTTTTTTAATAAATTCCACTGCAATACCATCCAAACCTGCTGCCTTGCCGGCTTTCATCTTCCGCAAAGCTTTTACTACCTCTTCTCTGTTTACCAAATCATTTTCCCTAACCCTCTCACTTTGCACACCACCTCGACCCAAACACCCTATATCTGCCACTCTGTCATCAGACACATTCAACAAACCTTCAAAATACTCATTCCATCTCCTTCTCACATCACCACTACTTGTTATCACCTCCCCATTTACGCCCTTCACTGAAGTTCCCATTTGCTCCCTTGTTTTACGCACCCTATTTACCTCCTTCCAGAACATCTTTTTATTCTCCCTAAAATTTACTGATAGTCTCTCACCCCAACACATATATTCACATTTACATATTCATACTTGCTGCCTTCATCCACTACCGTCGCCACCCCGCCACATATGAAATGGCACCCCCCTCAACCGCGCGTGCGCGAGGTAGTCCTACGAAAGGACAACAAAGGCCACATTCGTTAACACTCAGTCTCTAGCTGTCATGTGAAATGCACCGAAACCACAGCTCCCTTTCCTCGTTCAGGCCCCAAAAGCTTTCCATGGTTTACCCTAGACGCTTCACATGCCCTGGTTCATTGACAGTACGTCGATCCTGGTATACCACATCGTTCCAATTCAAACTATTCCTTGCACGCCTTTCACCCTCCTGTATGTTTAGGCCCCGATTGCTCAAAGCCTTTTTCACTCCATCCTTATACCTCCGATTCAGTCACCCACTTCTCGTTCCCTCCACCTTTGACACATATATCCTCTTTGTCAATCTTTCCTCACTCAATCTCTCCCTGTGACAAAGCCATTTCAATACACTCTTTTCTGCTCTCACAACCACACTCTTTTTATTACCACACATCTCTCTTACGCTTTCACTACTTACCCTACACCATATATTGTCCTCAAATTTTTCATTTCCAACACATCCAACCTCGTCCACACAACCCTATCTACAACCTATGCCTCGCAACCATATAACGTTGTTGAAACCACTAATCCTTTAAACATATCCATTTTTGCTCTCCGAGATAACGTTCTCGCCTTCCACACATTATTCACCGCCTCCAGAACATTTGCCCACCCCCCCACCCTGTGACTCACTTCCGCTTCCATGCTTCCATCCTCTGCCAAATCCACTCCCAGATATCTAAAACACTTCACTTCCTCCAGTTTTTCTCCATTCAAACTTATCTCCCAATTAACTTGTCCCTCAACCCTACTGAACCTAATAACCTTGCTCTTATTCACATTTACTCTTAACTCTCTTTAACACACTTTACCAAACTCAGTCATCAACTTCTGCAGTTTCTCATCCGAATCAGCCACCAGCGCTGTATCATCAGCGAACAACAACTGACTCACTTCCCAAGCTCTCTCATCCACAACAGACTGCATACTTGCTCCTCTCTCCAAAACTCTTGCGTTCACCTCCCTAACAACCCTATCCATAAAAGAATTAAACAACTATGCAGGATTCACGCACCCCCTGCCGCAAACCGACATTCACTGGGAGCCAATCACTTTCCTCTCTTCCTACTCGTACACATGTCTTACATCCTTGATAGAAACTTTTCACTGTTTCTAGCAACTTACCTCCCGCACCTATATACTCTTAATACCTTCCATAAAGCATCTCTATAAACTCTATTATATACCTTCCCAGATCCATGAATGCTACACACAAATCCATCTGTTTTTCTAAGTATTTCTCACAAACATTTTTCAAAGCAAACACCTGATCCACACATCCTCTACCACTTCTGAAACCACACTGCTCTTCCCCAATCTGATGCTCTGTACATGCCTTTACCCTCCCATATAATTTCCCACGAATACTCAAAAAACTTATACCTCTATAATTTGAACACTCACCTTTATCCCCTTTGCCTTTGTACAATGGCACTATGCATGCATTCCGCCAATCCTTAGGCACTTTTCCATGAACCACACATACATTGAATATCCTTATCAACCAATCAACAACAAAGTCACCCCCTTTTTTAATAAGTTCCACTGCAATACCATCCAAATCCGCCGCCTTGCCGGCTTTCATCTTCCGCAAAGCTTTCACTTCTACTTCACTGTTTACCAAACCATTCTCCCTGACCCTCTCACTTCGCCCATCAACTCGACCAAAACACCTTATATCTATCACTCTATCATCAAATACTTAGCAAACCCTCAAAATACTCACTCCGTCTCCTTCTCACTTCACCACTTGTTATTACTTTTTCCCATTAGCCCCTTACACCGACGTTCCCATTTGTTTTCTTGTCTAACGCACTTCATCTACCTCTTTCCAAAACATCATTTTATTCTTCCTAAAAACTAATGATACTTTCACCTCAACACTCATTTGCCCTCTTTTTACCTCTTGCACCTACTCTTGAACTCCTGCGGTTTTTTTTATATAAATCTCCCAGTCATTTGCACTACTTCCTTGTAAACATTGTCGGAACTCCTCTCTCTTGTCTTTCACTAACAATCTTACTTCTTCATCCGACCACTCACTACCCTATCTAATATGTCACAGGCATCTTTTGAGCAAGCAATTACTGCTTCCCTGAATACATCCCTTTCCTCCCCAACTCCCCTTACGTCATTTGCTCTCACCTTTTTCCATTCTGTACTCAATCTCTCCTTGTACTTCCTCACACAAGTGTCCTTTCCAAGCTCACTCACTCTCACCACTCTCTTCACCCTAACATTCTCTCTTCTTTTCCGAAAACCTCTACAAACCTTCACCTTCGCCTCTACAAGACAATGATCAGACATCCCTCCAGTTACCCCTCTCAGCATACTAACATCTAAAAGTCTCTATTCCACATACCTATCAATTAACACTTAATCCAATAATGCTCCCTGGCCATCTCTCTTACTTACATACGTATACTTATGTATATCTTTCTTCTTAAACCAGGTATTCCCAATCACCAGTCCTTTTTCAGCACACAAATATACAAACTCTTCACCATTTTTATTCAGAACAATGAATACCCTATGTACACCAATTATACCCTTAATTGCCACAGTACTCACCTTTGTATTCAAATCACCCATCACTATAAGCTGGTCTTGTGCATCAAAGCTGCTAACACACTCATTCAGCTGCTCCCAAAAGACTTGCCTCTCATGATATTTCTTCTCCTGACCTTGTACATAGGCACCAATAATCACCAATCTCTCTCCATCCACTTTCAGTTTTACCCATATCAATCTAGAGTTTACTTTCCTTACACTCTATCACATGCTCTCACAACTCCTGCATCGGGGGTTGTGCTACTCACGCCTTTGCTCTTGTCCTCTCATCAACCCCTGACTTTACTCCCAAGACATTCCCTAAACCACTCTTCTCCTTTACCCTTGAGCTTCGTTTCACTCAGAGCCAAAACATCCAGGTTTTTTCCCTTAAACATACTACCTATCTCTGCTTTTATCTCTTCCTGGTTACATCCACACGCATATATACACCCCACTCTGAGCCTTCGAGGAGGATGAGCACTCCTCTCATGACTTCTTCTTCTGTTTCCCCTTTTATAAAGTTGAAATACAAGGAGGGGAAGGTTTCTAGCCACTGGCTCCCTCCCTTTTAGTCACTTTCTTTGACACGCGGGAAATGCGAGGGAAGTATTCTTTCTCCCCTATCCCCAGGGATATCTTTGTATTTTTCGAAAAATTTTCCCATTTACTTCATCAAACTGGATTTAGAAAATCTGGGACCTCTGACATTTCCATATAACTCAGATCTTGGGCTTCATTAAGTCTTGTGACCAAACAGAAGAATATTCAAGTTTTAGCTCACTGAGGCTTATGAATAGCTTCCTGAACCTTCCCTAATCTATGTACTTGAACTCAGTTCTGATACTTGCCTGTAGAGAGTTTGTTTCTTTTACTAAAGTATTGTACTGTGACAACTGGTTATGGAAGATGTCGACACCCAAGTCTCCTACATACAGATTCCTGCAGTTGGCCTCTAGATAGATGATATTCATAGTGAGGCATTCTTTCTATGCGTTCCATCGTTATTACTTTACATTTACTCGTGTTGGATTTCATCAAACTTTGGAGTTTGTCCAAGTCTCCTCGTGAGTTGATACAATCCTCCTCACAGAATTTTTCCCTCATGATCCTGGCATCGTCCACAAACATATTCAGGTATGATTCTAATCCTTCTGGCAGGTAATTCCCACAGATCAACAACAACGATGATAACATAACCGAAACCCTCCGGCACGCTGCAAGTGAACTCAACCTCTATCGAGAAGGCTCCACTTTCATGTGCCCTTTGTGACCAGTAAGATTATCTATTTATGGAAGGAGTCTCCACCTTATTCCTGCCTGAAGGTTCATCTTCTTTCCCTATCTCCTTTATGGTATAGCGTCAAAGGCTTTCTGATACTCCAAGCAGGAAATCCTCTCGGCCTTTTTCTTCCTTTTAGTAAGAAATGGAGCTCAGTCTCTTAAAGAAGTCAGTGAGGCTCATAATTTATGGAACATCTTGTCTCTCACTTAGATAGTTTATTCTGCTAAAAGTCTTCCATCTGCTTTCTGAATATCTTTCCCGGTACTGGACAGACTATATCTAACAAAAATGATGTTCTTGATAAAATACAAACAACACTAATAATGATACTATTACTACTTCCACCATTACTACTACTACTACTACTACTACTACTACGACTACTACTACTACTACTACTACTGATGATGATGACAACAACAACAACAACAACAACAACAACAACAACAATGATAACAATTATAATGATAATAATGATAATAATGTTGCCCAGTTGCCTCTCAGATATAAAGGAGAAATGACTACTGCAAATACATAACCTCTAGTTGTCACCACGTGTATCGAAGTTGAGGGCTGGTCCCTATCAGGGTCCAACAGGTAACTTCATGTATTACTTTGACAGCTTCTTATATGGCTCCGTTCAGCCTATTGACAGCACTTCGTGCCCCATATGCCACTTTGCTCCACTTCATTGTATCCAGTACATATCTACGGTATGTACTGCCTCCTTAATGTTCACGTCTAAGTAACACAGAGCCTCCATCACTTCATCTCTCCATCTCTTATTCGGTGAAGACAACCCACTTGTTCCTCGGCTTCTGACACATAGATCCTCGTTCTTACTCTTTCGTCACTCATCCTCTATGTATACATAAATCATTATAGCGCACCCTGTCGGTCCTCCCAGTCAGGCTGGGCTCTCTACCTCACTTCGTTCTGATACTTTCATTACATGTGTAAACAAATGGCCTGACGCCCCACTATTAGACATTCCATTTTCATCATACGTTACCCAAATTTCTTGGTTTTGTTTTCGGAGCTCAAGAATCGCATCTATACAACACTCTCAGGACTATCATACGTTCATATATACCAATCTTGGTACTTACATACACTGACCTTCACTTAATGCTCCTAAGAGCATAGCCATTTCACTGCAGCCGATTCGTATTCGACCTAACTTTTTTTCTCTCTGCATTGTGCACTTTGTGTAAACATTTAAGATATTTGAATCTGTCGCCTTTTCCCTGACGCAAAATATACTGCCATTTTCACTCGCAGTGGCAGTCTACACATTGCTGCCAGACGCTACAACTTTATCAGTTTTTCTGTTCACTGGTCATTATAAGTGAAAATGTTATAGAGGGCTGTGCAAGTGCTGCGCCATCAAGTTACCTTAAAGTTTTGAAAAAACTTACAAGACAATAGGCATTAGTGACGAAAACCCTTAGAAACTATGTTTGTTTGGGTCAAAATTAGTTCCTGAAATACCACACATCTCTGCAGCTATTAACTCTCACATTCACTCTCATGTACGTGAGCCATTCCACTTCCTCCAGGTCCTTCCCATCTAAATTTACATTGAACCATCCCGTCTCATCTCTCACAACCTTACGTTTGGTCATTTCTTTTCAACTTTTAACTTTTACATAGTTTACCAAATTTGTCAACAACTTACCTGGATTTTTCCCTGTGGAGCCTACCACCAGACGTATCACTTGCAAGTTGTAACTGATGTAACTGATGTAACCGAGACCCTTGCTTCTTTTCTTCACCTTTCCGTCCACGAGCAGGTTAAACAGCCATAGCGACATCGGACATCCATACCCTGACGCAACTTTCACCAAGAAACACTCCTCCTCGTCTCTCTCTACTCGCACACATGCTACACTCTCCAGTAATGATCCTTTTACGTGCCCAAAATATTCATAGCGCCTGGTATGAGCCATCATTGTTAACCTCATCGCGTACTTCCTCCAGATTCATAAATGCCGCCAAGTATTTCCACACGTGTCGCTCCGTAGGAACAACTGTTCCACTCACTCTGAGCTTAACTCTACAGAAATTATATTGCTTCCCTACAGTCAGATGCTCTACGCGCGACACCATCCTCTCAACCACCACAATTGTATTCACCTCACCACCAAGTGCATCAACACACTCACGATACCATAACCACTTACCATGAGAAAATCAACCGCAGTTCCATCCACTCCTGATGCTATCCACAAGGCCTTCATTACCTCCTTTCTCTTCATCATCTCATTCATCATGACTCTCTCATCCCTATATTACCTCTTCTCACACACATCACATCTTCTTTGTTGCTGTCAGTAACCTTTGATCTTTAAGACGCTAAAAGTGATTAGTTCACACAAATGTCACGCACGTTATCTGGGGTTTGTTGAGAGGTGTATCTATGCTAAATATCAATATCAATAACTGAAATATGACTAAGTAATGATAAAACTAAAAGACAGCTTATTTTGTGACCTTAAGATTATTAAAGAATAACCAGAAATGTCACATCACAGATTTAATAATATCGTCACTCATAGTCATAATCACCATCACTCACCATCATATTCACTATCACTCATCATCATGTTCATTATTACGTATCGTTATCTTGCACTGACCTCCTTAGTGTTCATTTACCATCATTTTCTCCATCACCACAAAATACTTATTTTATTCACCAACATGTTCACTCCCAGTCACCATCATATTCACCAACACACACCATTAAGATCACTGTCACTATTATGTTCACTAGCAATTGCCGCTATGTTCAGTATCGTTCATCAGTTTATACATTATCACTCACTGTCATCTTCACTCACTCACCCTCATGCTCACTATCACTCGTCATAGTGTTCACTGACATCATTATGTGGACCATCCCTCAACATAGTTTTCACTGTCACTTATCATATCAAGTCATCCTCATATCAACTATCACTCAACATTTTCTTCATTACGTCTCGGGAGGTCGCAGTGGTAGGAGGTGTCGCTGTGTCCAGTTGTCAGGTCAAGTGAGGTCACCGCCCAGCTAACAAGTCACCAAGATCATAGTGTATACCATCAATAAATGCTTCTCTTGCGGTTGTGTTCCCTCACTCTGATTCATATCCATCTACCATCCACTTTTCATCTGTGTATTTTTTTATCACTATAGCACCAGCTACTCGCCACCCGTGTGCATCTTGTGGTTGAGGTTTTATTCAGGATTTTATGATAACGGGACCAGACGGAGCTTACAAACACTGTTCGTCCTGCGTACACCATGGTGGTCTGGAAAAACAAAAGCAGAGCTCAGAGCCTTAACTGCAGAAAACTTTATACTTAAGAAAGAGATACCGCGTTTGAAAATGGCGCATCTAAACCTCGCCCTCACTACCTCCCCCTCTACAGTTGCTCCCCCAAGACAAAATGTAGGTAACTACGACCTATGTAGAGCACCAGGTGTAAATGAGAGACTGAAATATGTGGCTGTGTAGACCCACGGCTCGACGTCATAGGAGACAGAGATAATACGTACTTCAGAGACGGCATTCACATTAGCAATAATGGGACACAACTCTTGGCTATACAAATAAGAGATGAAATTGTCTTACAACAGCAGAGGAAATATTTTTGTTGAGGTCCTGTTGAAGCGAGGGTGTTGCACATCAAACGTGCGGCTGAGATCATGCCAGGTCATATTGAATGTATTGCAAGGGACGTCAGATCGAATCCCCTCCAAACGTCATTAGACAGTAACGATAGGGGTGCAGGTCATGGGGGCTCTTCACATCTCGGTCGTAAGCTAGCCGGTCAACAAGCCATACCACAAGTCTAGTTCAGGTATCACTCGAAGAAACTGAATGAATTTTACATGAATATATGATCTATCTAAAACAAAATAGCTAATTTGCACTGTTTGGTAAACAGTGAACAAGTTGATATCATTGATTTAATAAAAAGTTTCTGAACACGAAAAACAACGATCTGATAGTGAGTACAATCTACCATGCTGAAAAAAAAAATATTTGTAAAGAATAGAGGAGGCGGAACTGCACTGTATATAAAGTCTTACTTAAACCTATCGACATGCAGGCTCCAACAACTGCCGCCGTTTATATAAACGCCGTGTATAGACGCCCTTGTCAGCTAGCAGATACCTGCACCTTTATAGAGGAGAATTTACGAATAATACAGGATAAAAAATCGATCATTCCGGAGGATTTTAATCTTACAAAAATCCACTGGCAGACTACCTCAGGTGAAGAATGTGAATCTGCTAGACTTATCAACTTTGTTGAGGACAATTTCTTCTACCAAGCCGCAACCGAGCCGACGCAGGGAAATAACATACTTGATTTAGTTCTTGTATCCTAGAAGTTCTTCGTAACTACTACCCGTGCTGAGTGCATCTAGGCACTAGTGACTATAGCATGAATAGGTTCGACGTAAATATTAAAACCGACTCTCCTGAAACCAAGAATCATTACCCCTAACTTTAAATGGTGGATTTTAATGAGTTGCGTGACGCACTTAAGTCTCATCCTTGTTGGTTCATAC
The DNA here is from genome assembly GCF_036320965.1 of Panulirus ornatus. NCBI lineage: Eukaryota > Metazoa > Arthropoda > Malacostraca > Decapoda > Palinuridae > Panulirus > Panulirus ornatus. The sequence continues at coordinate 31,411,042 of NC_092242.1, forward strand.
CTAGAAGAGTTATGGGCCATTTATAAATGTCACTTTATGCATCAACGAGACACATTCATTCCAGAGCATGAAAGAAACAACAACACCAACGACAAGCCTGAATTTTACACCCATGATACTGCAAGAGTTATATGGATCAGAAACAAACTCTGCAAGCATACAGAATCAGGCAATGACCCATATGTTGCTACACAGTTTGATAAGAGTTGGAGACAAGCCAAAAGACTTATCAAAAAAGCCAAGAGAAAATGCAAAGTGATTATTGCAGGGGATAGTGATAGCGATTCTAAAAGATATTATAGATATATCAGTAATAAGGAACATATAAGGAATGGAATGGAAACCTTAGTAAACGAGTATGGAGAAACCACTGTGGGTGATAAAACCATATCAACAACCCTAAGCAAACTTGTTACTTCTGCCTTTACAGTAAGAATAAGCGGCATGGATTTTGAGCAAGTGATAAAAAACACTCACAGAATACCACAATTTACCGTCACAGTTAGAGAAGTTCCAACATAGATACGTTAAAGCCTAATAAAATTCCAGGTCCTGATCGTTTCTATCCACAAGTAATCAAAAACCCGAAATTGCAGACCGTTGAATTATTTTTTTCAATTCATCTCTCAAGGATGGAATAGTCTCGCAGGACCGCAGACTGGCTCATGTCACTCTTATATACAAAAAGGGAAGGCGCGAATTGTTTGGCAATTACCGTCCTGTTGGCCTCACGTCAGTTATAAGTAAATTTATAGAGTTGATTACTAGATAAAATCGTATCCTACCTGGAACTACACATTCTGATCAATACTATACATGACAAAAGCAATAGATATTGTATATCTGAACTTCAGAAAGGTGTTCGATAAAGTCTCCCACGTTAAACTTATGAATAAAGTCCGGTCCTTGGGGATTACTGGTTGCATAGGAAATTGGATGGAATCCTGGTTACGTGATAGGAAGCGGTCATGATAAAGGGTGAATCATCACCGTGGTCATTCCTTACCAATGGGGGTCCCCCAGGGATCCAAACTTGGGCCTAAATAACATAGTTTCAAAGATTACCAGATGGCACAAAGATTAGCAATGCCATATTAAGTGAAGGAGATTGGCAAAGATCAAAAGATACTCTAGAGAAGATCGCTGGATGGTGATTGTTTGTATGTCAGTGTTTTGTGATCACATTATGGTCATCCCTGCGTGCTGAGTGACGGTACCAAGAGCGTCTCCCAGTTACAGTTTCTTTGGTCTGACCAATATTTATGTATATATATATATATATATATATATATATATATATATATATATATATATATATATATATATATATATATATATATATATATATATATATATATATGTGTGAATAAGAGCAAGGTTATTAGGTACAGTAGGGTTCAGGGTCAAGTCAACTGGGAGGTAAGTTTGAATGGAGAAAAACTGGAGGAAGTAAAGTGTTTTAGATATCTGGGAGTGGATCTGGCAGCGGATGGTACCATGGAAGCGGAAGTGGATCATAGGGTGGGGGAGGGGGCGAAAATTCTGGGAGCCTTGAAGAATGTGTGGAAGTCGAGAACATTAACTCGGAAAGCAAAAATGGGTATGTTTGAAGGAATAGTGGTTCCAACAATGTTGTATGGTTGCGAGGCGTGGGCTATGGATAGAGTTGTGCGCAGGAGGATGGATGTGCTGGAAATGAGATGTTTGAGGACAATGTGTGGTGTGACGTGGCTTTGATCGAGTAAGTAACGTAAGGGTAAGAGAGATGTGTGGAAATAAAAAGAGCGTGGTTAAGAGAGCAGAAGAGGGTGTTTTGAAGTGGTTTGGGCACATGGAGAGAATGAGTGAGGAAAGATTGACCAAGAGGATATATGTGTCGGAGGTGGAGGGAACGAGGAGAAGTGGGAGACCAAATTGGAGGTGGAAAGATGGAGTGAAAAAGATTTTGTGTGATCGGGGCCTGAACATGCAGGAGGGTGAAAGGAGGGCAAGGAATAGAGTGAATTGGATCGATGTGGTATACCGGGGTTGACGTGCTGTCAGTGGATTGAATCAGGGCATGTGAAACGTCTTGGGTAACCCATGGAAAGCTGTGTAGGTATGTATATTTGCGTGTGTGGACGTATGTATATACATGTGTATGGGGGTGGGTTGGGCCATTTCTTTCGTCTGTTTCCTTGCGCTACCTCGCAAACGCGGGAGACAGCGACAAAGCAAAAAAAAAAAAAAAAAGATATATATATATATATATTTATTTTTTATTTAATTTATTTATTTTGCTTTGTCGCTGTCTCCCGCGTTAGCGAGGTAGCGCAAGAAAACAAACGAAAGAATAGCCCAACCCACCCACATACACATGTATATACATACACGTCCACACACGCAAATATACATACCTATACATCTCAATGTACACATATATATACACACACAGACACATACATATATACACATGTACATAATTCATACTGTCTGCCTTTATTTGTTCCCATCGCCACCTCGCCACACATGGAATAACAACCCCATCCCCCCTCATGTGTGCGAAGTAGCGCTAGGAAAAGACACCAAAGGCCCCATTCGTTCACACTCAGACTCTAGTTGTCATGTAAATATATATATATATATATATATATATATATATATATATATATATATATATATATATATATATATATATATACATATAATTTTTTTCTTTTTTTTATTTTTATTTTATTTTGCTTTGTCGCTGTCTCCCGGATTAGCAAGGTAGCGCAAGGAAACAGACGAAAGAATGGCCCCAATCGCCCATATACACATGTATATACATACACGTCCACACACGCAAATATACATACCTATACATCTCAATGTACACATATATATACACACAGAGACATATATATATATACGCATGTACATAATTCATACTGTCTGCCTTTATTTGTTCCCATGGCCACCTCGCCATACATGGAATAACAACCCCCTCCCCCCTCATGTGCGCGAGGTAGCGCTAGGAAAAGACACCAAAGGCCGCATTCGTTCACACTCAGTCTCTAGTTGTCATGTAATAATGCACCGAAACCACAGCTCCCTTTCCACATACAGGCCCCACACAACTTTCCATGGTTCACCCCAGACGCTTCACATGCCCTGGTTCAATCCATTGACAAAACGTGGACCCCGGTATAACACATCGTTCCAATTCACTCTATTCCTTGCACGCCTTTCACCCCCCTGCATGTTCAGGCCCAGATCACTCAAAATCTTTTTCACTCCATCTTTCCACTTCCAATTTGGTCTCCCACTCCTTCTTGTTCCCTCCACCTACGACACATATATCCTCTTGGTCAATCTTTCCTCACTCTTTCTCTCCATGTGACCAAACCATTTCAAAACACCCTCTTCTGCTCTCTCAACCACACTCTTTTTATTTCCACACATCTCTCTTACCCGTACATTACTTACTCGATCAAACCACCTCACACCACATATTGTCCTCAAACATCTCATTTCCAGCACATCCACCCTCCTCCGCACAACTCTATCCATAGCGCACGCCTCGCAACCATACAACATTGTTGGAACCACTATTTCTTCAAACATACCCATTTTTGCTTTCCGAGATAATGTTCTCGACTTTCAAACATTATTCAAGGCTTCCAGAATTGTCGCCCCCTCCCCCACCCTATGATTCACTTCCGCTTCCATGGTTCCATCCGCTGCCAGATCCACCCCCAGATATCTAAAACACTTTACTTCCTCCAGTTTTTCTCCATTCAAACTTACCTCCCAATTGACTTGACCCTCAACCCTACTGTACCTAATAACCTTGCTCTTATTCACATTTACTCTTAACTTTCTTCTTTCACACACTTTACCAAACTCAGTCACCAGCTTCTGCAGTTTCTTACATGAATCAGCCACCAGCGCTGTATCATCAGCGAACAACAACTGACTCACTTCCCAAGCTCTCTCATCCAGGACAGACTGCATACTTGCCCCTCTTTCCAAAACTCTTGCATTCACCTCCCAACAACCCCATCCATAAACAAATTAAACAACCATGGAGACATCACACACCCTTGCCGCAAACCTACATTCACTGAGAACCAATCACCTTCCTCTCTTCCTACACGTACACATGCCTCACATCCTTGGTATGTATTATTTTTGCTTTGTCGCTGTCTCCCGCGTTTGCGAGGTAGCGCAAGGAAACAGACGAAAGAAATGGCCCAACCCACCCCATACACATGTATATACATACACGTCCACACACGCAAATATACATACCCATACTTCTCAATGTACACATATATATACACACCCAGACACATGCACACAATTCATACTGTCTGCCTTTATTCATTCCCATCGTCACCTAGCCTCACATGGAATAACATCCCCCTCCCCCCTCATGTGTGCGAGGTCGTGCTAGGAAAAGACAACAAAGGCCCCATTCGTTCACACTCAGTCTCTAGTTGTCATGCAATAATGTCCGAAACCGAAGCTCCCTTTCCACACACAGGCCCCACAGAACTTTCCATGGTTTACCCCAGATGCTTCACATGCCTTGATTCAATCCATTGACAGCACGTCGACCCCGGTATACCACATCGATCCAATTCACTGTATTCCTTGCCCGCCTTTCACCCTCCTGCATGTTCAGGCCCCGATCACTCAAAATCTTTTTCACTCCATCTTTCCACCTCCAATTTGGTCTCCCACTTCTCCTCGTTCCATCCACCCACGACACATATATCCTCTTGGTCAATCTTTCCTCACCAATTCTCTCCATGTGCCCAAACCATTTCAAAACACCCTCTTCTGCTCTCTCAACCACGCTCTTTTTATTTCCACACATCTCTCTTACCCTTACATTACTTATTCGATCAAACCACCTCACACCACACATTGTCCTCAAACATCTCATTTCCAGCACATCCACCCTCCTGCGCACAATTCTATCCATAGCCCACGCCTCGCAACCATATAACATTAACATATATATATATATATATATATATATATATATATATATATATATATATATATATATATATATATATATATATATATATATGTATGTGAGAAATACTTAGAAAAGCAAATGGATTTGTATGTAGCATTTATGGATCTGGAGAAGGCATATGATAGAGTTGATAGAGATGCTCTGTGGAAGGTATTAAGAATATATGGTGTGGGAGGAAAGTTGTTAGAAGCAGTGAAAAGTTTTTATCGAGGATGTAAGGCATGTGTACGTGTAGGAAGAGAGGAAAGTGATTGGTTCTCAGTGAATGTAGGTTTGCGGCAGGGGTGTGTGATGTCTCCATGGTTGTTTAATTTGTTTATGGATGGGGTTGTTAGGGAGGTAAATGCAAGAGTTTTGGAAAGAGGGGCAAGTATGAAGTCTGTTGAGGATGAGAGAGCTTGGGAAGTGAGTCAGTTGTTGTTCGCTGATGACATAGCGCTGGTGGCTGATTCATGTGAGAAACTGCAGAAGCTGGTGACTGAGTTTGGTAAAGTGTGTGGAAGAAGAAAGTTAAGATTAAATGTGAATAAGAGCAAGGTTATTAGGTACAGTAGGGTTGAGGGTCAAGTCAATTGGGAGGTGAGTTTGAATGGAGAAAAACTGGAGGAAGTGAAGTGTTTTAGATATCTGGGAGTGGATCTGGCAGCGGATGGAACCATGGAAGCGGAAGTGGATCATAGGGTGGGGGAGGGGGCGAAAATTCTGGGGGCCTTGAAGAATGTGTGGAAGTCGAGAACATTATCTCGGAAAGCAAAAATGGGTATGTTTGAAGGAATAGTGGTTCCAACAATGTTGTATGGTTGCGAGGCGTGGGCTATGGATAGAGTTGTGCGCAGGAGGATGGATGTGCTGGAAATGAGATGTTTGAGGAAAATGTGTGGTGTGACGTGGTTTAATCGAGTGAGTAACGTAAGGGTAAGAGAGATGTGTGGAAATAAAAAGAGCGTGGTTGAGAGAGCAGAAGAGGGTGTTTTGAAGTGGTTTGGGCACATGGAGAGGATGAGTGAGGAAAGATTGACAAGAGGGATATATGTGTCGGTGGTGGAGGGAAACGGAGGGAATGGGAGCCAAATTGGAGTGGAAAGATGGAGTGAAAAAGATTTTGTTGTGATCGGGGCCTGAACAAAAATCCAACAAAAAACATGCAGGAGGGTGAAGGAGGGCAAGGAATAGAGTGAATTGGATCGATTTGGTATTCGGGGTTGACGTGCTGTCAATGGATTGACTCAGGGCATGTGGAAACGTTTATGGGTAAACAATGGAAGCTGTGTAGGTATGTATATTGCGAGTGTGGACGTATGTATATTACATGTGTATGGGGGTGGGTTGGGCCTTTTCTTCTCGTTGTGTTTCCTTGCGCTACCTCGCAAAACGCCGGGAGACAGCGACCAAAGCAAAAAAAAAAAAAAAAAATATTATATATATATGTCATTTTTTATTTAATTTATTGATTTTGCTTTGTCGCTGTCTCCACGGCGTAGCGAGGTAGCGCAAGAAAACAAAAGAAAGAATAGCCCAACCCACCACATAACAATGTTTTTACATTACACGTCCACACACGCAAATATAATACGTATACAAATCTCAATGTAAAATATATATACACTCACAGACACATACATATTACACATGTTCATAATTCATAATGTCTTGCCTTTATTTTTCCCATCGCAACCTCGCCCACACATGGATAAACAACCCCCCCCCCCTCATGTTGTGCGAAAGTTAGCGCTAGGAAAAGACACCAACAGGCTCCCAGTCGTACACACTCAGACTCTAGTTGTCATGTAAATATATATATAGTATATATATATATATATATTTATATATATATTTATATATAGATTTAATATATAGATTATATATACATATTATTTTTTTTCGTTTGTTTTTATTTTTATTTTATTTTTGCTTTGTAGCTGTCTCCCGGATCTAGCAAGGTACGCAAAGAAAAACAGACGAAGAATGGCCCCATTCGACCATATACACATGTATATTACATACACGTACACTCACGCAATATACATAACTATACATCTCAACTGTACACATATATTTACACAAAGAGACATCCTTTATATATATAGCATTTACATAATTCATTTACTGTCGGACCTTTTTTTGTTCCATGGCCACCTCGCCATACATGGAATAACAACCCTCCCCCCTCATGTGTGCGAGTACGCGCTAGGAAAAGACACCAAAGGCCCATTCGTTCACACTCACGACTCTAGTTGTCATGTAAATATATTATTTGTATATTATAGTATATATATATATATATATAGATATATATATTATATATATATATATATATATATATACATTATAAATTTTTTTCTTTTTTTTATTTTTATTTAATTTTGCTTTGTCGCGTCTCGGCTTAGCAAGGTAGGCGCAAGAAACAGACGAAAGAATGGCCCCAATCGCCCATATTACACATGTATATACATACACGTCCACACCGCAAATATACATAACCCATACTCTCAATGTACACATATATATACACACAGAGGAACATATACTATATATATAAGCTGTACATAATTCATACGTGTCTGCCTTTATTTGTTTCCCATGGCCACCTCGCCATACATGGAATACAACCCCCTCCCCCCTAGGGGCGCGAGGTAGCTAGCGCCTAGGAAAAGCACACAGGCCGAATTCGTCACCACTCAGTCTCGAGTTGTATGTTAATGCACCGAAACCACAGCTCCCTTTCCACATAAGGCCCCACACCAACTTTTCCATGGTTACCCCAGGACGCTTCACATGCCTGGTTCAATCATTGAGCAAAACGTGGAACCCGGTATAACACATTCGTTCCAATTCACTCTATTCTTGCACGCCTTTCACCCCCTGCATGTTCAAGGCAGATCAATCTAAATCTTTTTCACTCCATCTTTCACTCCAATTTGGTCTCCCAACTCCTTCTTGTTCCCTCAACACTACGACCCATATATCTCTTGGGTCAATCTTTCTTCACTCTTTCTCTCCATGTGACCAAAACCATTTCAGAACACCTCTTCTGCTTCTCAACCACATCTTTTTTATTTCAAACATCTCTCTTTCCGTACATGACTACTCGATCAAACCACTCACAACATATTGTCCTCAACATCTCATTTCCAGCACATCCACCTCCTCGCAAACTTTCTATCCATAGCGCCGCCTCGCAACATTACAACATTGGTTGGAACCACTTATTCTTCAAACTACCATTTTGCTTTCCGCGATAATGTTCTCGACTTTCAAACATTATTCAAGGCTCCAGAATTGGCGCCCCCTCCCCCACCCTATGATTCACTTCCGCTTCCATGGTTCCAGCCGCTGCCAGATCCACCCCAGATATCTAAAACACTTTTTATTCATCCAGTTTTTCTCCATTAAAACTTACCTCCCAATTGACTTGACCATTCATACCCTTTACTGTAACTAATAACCTTGCTCTTATTCCAATTTTACTCTTAACTTGTTCTTTCACACACTTTACCAAACTCAGTCTCCCAGCTTCCTTCTGCAGTTTCTTACATGAATCAGCCACCAGCGCTGTATCATCAGCGAACAATCAACAGACTCACTTCCCAAGCTCTCTAATCCAGGACAGGACTACATACTTGCCCTATTTCCAAAACTCTTGCATTCTCCTCCCAATCAACCCCAATCCATATACAAATTAAAAAATACCATGGGACATCACACACCCTTGCGCAAACCTACATTCACTGAGTACAAATCACTTCCTCTTCCTACACGTCACATGCTACAATCTTGGTATGTATTATTTTTGCTTTGTCGCTGTCTCCCGCGTTTGCGATGTAGACGCAAGGAAACGGACGAAAAAGAACATGGCAACCCACCATACACATGTATATACATTACACGACCACACACGCAAATTATACATACCCATACTCTCAATGTACACATCTATTACACACCAGAACATGCACACAATTCATTACTGTCTGCCTTTATTCATTCCCATCGTCACCTAGCCTCACATGGAATAACATCCCCCTCCCCCCTCATGTGTGCGAGGTCGTGGACTAGGAAAAGACAAAATGGCCCTTTCGTTCACACTCAGTCTCTAGTTGTATGCAAAATGTCCGAACCGAAGCTCCTTTTCCACACACAGGCCCACAGAAACTTTCCATGGTGTACCCCAGATGCTTCACATGCGTGAGTCAACTTCCATTGACAGCACCGTCGACCCGTTATACCACATCGATCCAAATTCAATGTATTTCCTTGCCGCCTTTCACCTCCTGCATGTTCAGGCCCCGATCACTAAATCTATTTTTCCACTCCTTCTATTCCACCTCCACTTTGGTTCCACTTCTCCTGTCCATCACCACGACACATATTTCCTCTTGTCAATCTTTCCTCACCAAATTCTCTCCATGTGCCCAACCATTTCAAAACCACCCTCTTCTGTCTCTCAACACGCTTTTTATTTCCACACATCTCTATTACCCTTACATTACTTATTCGGATCAAACCACCTCACACCCAATTTCCTTCAAACATCTCATTTCCTGCACATCCACCTCCTGCGCCAAATTCTATCCATAGCCCACGGCCTGCAACCAATATTACATTAACATATTATATATATATATATATATATATATCTATTATTAATATTATATATATATATATATTTATATATAGATATCATATATGTATGTGAGTAATACTTAGAAATGCAAATGTATTTGTATGTAGCATTTTATGGATCTGGAGAAGGGCATATGATAGAGTTGATAGAGATGCTTGTGGAAGGTATTAAGAATATATGGTGTGGGAGGAAAGTTGTTAGAGCAGTGAAAAGTTTTTATCGAGGATGTAAGGCAATGTGTACGTGTAGGAAGAGAGGAAAGTGATTGGTTCTCAGTGAATGTAGGTTTGCGCGCAGGGGTGTGTGAAGTCTCCAGGTTGTTTAATTTGTTTAATGGATGGGGTTGTTAGGGGAGGTAAAAGCAAGGGTGTTTGGAAAGAGGGGCAAGTATGAGTTGTTGAGGATGAGAGAGCTTGGGAAGTGAGTCAGTTTTTGGGGTTGTCGTGATGAATCATTAGCTGCTGGTGGCTGATTCATGTGAGACAACTGGCAGAAGCTGGTGACTGAGTTTGGTAAAGTGTGTGGAAGAAGAAAAGTTAAGATAAAATGTAGAATAAGAGGCAAGGTTATTAGGTACAGTTAGGGTTGAGGGTCAAGTCAATCTGAGGAGGTGAGTTTGAATGGAGAAAAACTGGAGGAAGTGAAGTGTTTAAGATTCTGGGAGTGGATCTGGCAGCTGATGGAACATGGAAGCGAAGTGGATCTAGGTTGGGGGGAGGGGGCGAAATTCTGGGGGCCTTGAAGGACTGTGTGGAAGTCGAGAACATTATCTCGAAAGCAAAAATGGGTGCTGTTTGAAGGAATAGTGGTTCCAACAATGTATGTATGGTTGCGGGCGTGGGCTATGGATAGAGTTTGTGACGCCGGAGGATGGATGTGCTGGAATGAGATGTTTGAGGAAAATGTGTGGTGTGACGATGGTTTAATCGATGTGAGTAACGTAGGGTTAGAGAGTTGTGTGAAAAAAAAGAGGTGGTTGAGGAAGAGCAAGAAGAGGGTGTTTGAAGTGGTTTGGGACATGGAAGAGGATGAGTGAGGAAATATTCACCAAAGAGGATATATGTGTCGGGAAGGTGGAGGGAACAAGGAGGAAGAGGGAGACCAAATGTGAGGGTGGAGAAAGATGGAGTGAAAAAGGATTTTGTTTGATCGGCGGCTTGATACATGCAGGAGGGTGAAAGGGAGGCAAGGAACAGGGTGAAATTGGGCGATGTGGTATTCCGGGGCTGACGTGCTGTCAGTGGATTGAATCAGGCATGTGAAGGTTCTGGGGTGTTCGTTAGGTAGTGTTTTGTTATATAGTATATTATGGGTCGTCGTTGGCGGTTATTGTTGTGTATGTGTAGTTGGGGTAGGTAGGGTGGGTATAAATGGTTTAATTAGTAGGTTTGGGTTGGTATTAAGTTTGTGGGTGGTTTAGGTTATAGGGTTAGGGTATGGTCGTGTTCGTAGGTGGGCGGTAGGTGTTTGGTTTTGTGAGCGTATTTGGTTAAGTAGGTTTTGGTTGTAATGTGTTATAATTTAGTGTGTAAAACCTTGGAAAGCTGTGTAGGTATGTATATTTGCGTTGGTGTGGGGACGTATGTATATACATGTGTATGGGGTGTGGGTTGGGCCATTTCTTTCGTCTGTTTCTTGGCGCTTTATATATATATATATTATATTTATATTTATTTTATATTTTATATTATATATATATAATATATATATATATATATATATTTATATAGATTTATTATATATATAATTTAATATCTATATATATATAATATATATTCTTTTTTATATATTTTATGTATATATATATTCTTATGGTCGAAGGGAAATGAAACACGAAAAGTTCCCAAGTGCACTTTGTGTAATAATCACACATCAGGGAGACAAAAGAGGAGAACATATAAACAAGTCAGTTGTATACATCGAAGAGACGAAGCTTGGACGCCATTGGGTAAACATGTGATGTCCAAAACATACTACGAGCGTTCATGAACCTCATTCATTTTACAAACGTATTTATATATATTATAGTATATTTATATTTATATATTATATATTTACTATATATATATATTATATTATTATATATATATATATATATTAGTATATTTTAGATAATATATTATATATATATATATATTATATTATATATATATTTTATTATATATCATATATTATTATTATATATGTTCAATGGATTGAATCAGGGCATGTGAAGAGTTCTGGGCGTTAAACCATGGAAAGTTGTGTGGGGCCTGGATGTGGAAAGGAGCTGTGGTTTCAGGCATTATTGCATGACTGCTATGATGAGTGTTGTACGAATGGGACCATGTTGTCTTTGCCTAGCGTTAACCTCGCATCATATGAGTGGCCGTCAGGGGGATGTTATTCCATGTGTGGCGATGGTGGTGTGGGAATGGAATTAAAGGCAGACAGTGTGAATTGTGTGCATGGGTATTTGGATGTATGTGTCTGTGTTGTGTTGTATATATATGTGTAATTGAGATGTATAGGTATGTATATTTTGCGGTGTCGACGTGTATGCTATATACATGTGTGTGGGTGTGGGTTTGGGCCATTTCTGTTCGTCTGTTTCCTGCGCTACTCGCCAAACGCTGGAGGGAACCAAGGGGGGGACAAAGCAAAATAAATAAAATTGATAGATAAATTATTTATACTATATATATATTATTTGATCATATATATATATATATTTATATATATATTATATTATATATATATATTATAGTATATCTATTTATATTTATATATATATGTATATATTATTCTTATGAGTCCAACCAAGGGAAAATGAAACACGGAAAGTTCCCAAGTGCACTTTCGTGTAATAAATCACATCTCAGGGGAGACAAAAGAGAGAAATATAACAGTCAGTTGATATACATCGAAGAGACGAAGCTTGGACGCCATTTGGTAAACATGTGATTGTCCAAAACATACAACGAGCGTTCATAAACTTATCATTTTACAAACATATATATATATATATATATATATATATATATATATATATATATATATATATATATATATATATATATATATATATATATATATATATATATATATATATATATATATATATATATATATATATATATAATATATATATATATATATATATATATATGTCAGTGGATTGAATCAGGGCATGTGAAGCGTCTGGGGTAAACCATGGAAAGTTGTGTGGGGCCTGGATGTGGAAAGGGAGCTGTGGTTTCAGGCATTATTGCATGACAGCTAGAGACTGAGTGTGAACGAATGGGACCATTGTTGTCTTTTCCTAGCGCTACCTCGCACATATGAGGGGGGAGGGGGATGTTATTCCATGTGTGGCGAGGTGGTGATGGGAATGAATAAAAGCAGACAGTGTGAATTGTGTGCATGGGTATGTATGTATGTGTCTGTGTGTGTATATATATGTGTACATTGAGATGTATAGGTATGTATATTTGCGTGTGTGGACGTGTATGTATATACATGTGTGTGGGGGTGGGTTGGGCCATTTCTTTCGTCTGTTTCCTTGCGCTACTTCGCAAACGCTGGAGACAGCGACAAAGCAAAATAAATAAAAATTGATAGATAAATATATATATATATATATATATATATATATATATATATATATATATATATATATATATATTTTTTTTTTTTTTTCTTTTTTTTTTTTTTGCTTTGTCGCTGTCTCCCGCGTTTGCGAGGTAGCGCAAGGAAACAGACGAAAGAAATGGCCCAACCCACCCCATACACATGCCTTGATTCAATCCACTGACAGCACGTCAACCCCGGTACACCACATCGCTCCAATTCACTCTATTCTTTGCCCTCCTTTCACCCTCCTGCATGTTCAGGCCCCGATCACACAGAATCTTTTTCACTCCATCTTTCCACCTCCAATTTGGTCTCCCTCTTCTCCTCGTTCCCTCCACCTCCGACACATATATCCTCTTGGTCAATCTTTCCTCACTCATTCTCTCCATGTGACCAAACCATTTTAAAACACCCTCTTCTGCTCTCTCAACCACGCTCTTTTTATTTCCACACATCTCTCTTACCCTTACGTTACTTACTCGATCAAACCACCTCACACCACACACTGTCCTCAAACATCTCATTTCTAGCACATCCATCCTCCTGCGCACATGTCTATCCATAGCCCACGCCTCGCAACCATACAACATTGTTGGAACCACTATTCCTTCAAACATACCCATTTTTGCTTTACGAGATAATGTTCTCGACTTCCACACATTCTTCAATGCTCCCAGAATTTTCGCTCCCTCCCCCACCCTATGATCCACTTCCGCTTCCATGGTTCCATCCGCTGCCAGATCCACTCCCAGATATCTAAAACACTTCACTTCCTCCAGTTTTTCTCCATTCAAACTCACCTCCCAACTGAATTGACCCTCAACCCTACTGTACCTAATAACCTTGCTCTTATTCACATGTACTCTTAACTTTCTTCTTTCACACACTTTACCAAACTCAGTCACCAGCTTCTGCAGTTTCTCACATGAATCAGCCACCAGCGCTGTATCATCAGTGAACAACAACTGACTCACTTCCCAAGCTCTCTCATCCCCAACAGACTTCATACTTGCCCCTCTTTCCAAAACTCTTGCATTCACCTCCCTAACAACCCCATTCATAAACAAATTAAACAACCATGGAGACATCAAACACCCCTGCCGCAAACCTACATTCACTGAGAACCAATCACTTTCCTCTCTTCCTACACGTACACATGCCTTACATCCTCGATAAAAACTTTTCACTGCTTCTAACAACTTGCCTCCCACACCATATATTCTTAATACCTTCCACAGAGCATCTCTATCAACTCTATCATATGCCTTCTCCAGATCCTAATTGCTACATACCAATCATGCTTTTTCTAAGTATTTCTCACACACATTCTTCAAAGGCAAACACCTGATCCACACATCCTCTACCACTTCTTGAACCCCATATCTAATATATATATATATATGATATATATATATATATATATATATATATATATATATATATTATATATATCTTATATATTGTTACAAACGTGTGTGTGTGTCCACATGTTCGTGTATATGTATGTGGTGTCTTTGTGTATGGTGTTGCTTGCTATTTCTTGTTAGGACGAGGATTAGGTCTTCTCTGCTATCGGCTAGGACTTCACCTTCATTTCCTTGACAAGCTTACTCTTGATGATCTGTTTGAAACCAGATGGTTGTCCAGTCTTTCTCACTTGGACCATAATCCGAGGCGTTAGGTCAAGTTTGAGGTTATGCCTACGGGGTATTATGTCATCCCGTACATCATCGTCGCTGTCATAACAAGAGG
>NC_092242.1:31426140-31603738 GCF_036320965.1 Panulirus ornatus
CCCAAAGCCAAGTTACGCGACATAGATTCTACGTTGTTGTACTGCATATGTCATTTAATCTCGAGTGTCATAGAGTATTGTAACTTGTCATAGAAGTGTCTAACAATAAGTGTATCTTGACTCATGTTATCGAAGATAAATTGCCATAAAAGAAAGAGATCTCCTGGATTGAAATCTTACCTGGAATGTTAAACTCATGTTCAGTGTCAACGTAAATGATTTATGCCAGATTCATGTGTTTCTTTTTTACTCTTTAGCTCTTTCATTATAAGTAGTTTTAATACTGGTGTTTGATTTAATACCATGACTTTAAGATAGTGTTATCCTATGCTGTGTAACATGACAAGTCTAACGTACTTACAAAGACAAGGATCAGTATAGTATGTTTAACATATATATGTAACTGGCGACCTCGCTAGAATAAGTATAGAGTTTGTAACAATATATATATATATATATATATATATATATATATATATATATATATATATATATATATATATATATATATATATATATATATACGCTAGAATAAGTATAGAGTTTGTAACAATATATATATATATATATATATATATATATATATATATATATATTTTTTTTTTTTTTTTTTTTTTTTTTTTTTTATACTTTGTCGCTGTCTCCCGCGTTTGCGAGGTAGCGCAAGGAAACAGACGAAAGAAATGGCCCCACCCCCCCCCCCCCATACACATGTACATACACACGTCCACACACGCAAATATACATACCTACACAGCTTTCCATGGTTTACCCCAGACGCTTCACATGCCTTGATTCACTCCACTGACAGCACGTCAACCCCTGTATACCACATCGCTCCAATTCACTCTATTCCTTGCCCTCCTTACACCCTCCTGCATGTTCAGGCCCCGATCACACAAAATCTTTTTCACTCCATCTTTCCACCTCCAATTTGGTCTCCCTCTTCTCCTCGTTCCCTCCACCTCCGACACATATATCCTCTTGGTCAATCTTTCCTCACTCATTCTCTCCATGTGCCCAAACCATTTCAAAACACCCTCTTCTGCTCTCTCAACCACGCTCTTCTTATTTCCACACATCTCTCTTACCCTTACGTTACTTACTCGATCAAACCACCTCACACCACACATTGTCCTCAAACATCTCATTTCCAGCACATCCATCCTCCTGCGCACAACTCTATCCATAGCCCACGCCTCGCAACCATACAACATTGTTGGAACCACTATTCCTTCAAACATACCCATTTTTGCTTTCCGAGATAATGTTCTCGACTTCCACACATTTTTCAAGGCTCCCAAAATTTTCGCCCCCTCCCCCACCCTATGATCCACTTCCGCTTCCATGGTTCCATCCGCTGACAGATCCACTCCCAGATATCTAAAACACTTCACTTCCTCCAGTTTTTCTCCATTCAAACTCACCTCCCAATTGACTTGACCCTCAACCCTACTGTACCTAATAACCTTGCTCTTATTCACATTTACTCTTAACTTTCTTCTTCCACACACTTTACCAAACTCAGTCACCAGCTTCTGCAGTTTCTCACATGAATCAGCCACCAGCGCTGTATCATCAGCGAACAACAACTGACTCACTTCCCAAGCTCTCTCATCCCCAACAGACTTCATACTTGCCCCTCTTTCCAGGACTCTTGCATTTACCTCCCTAACAACCCCATCCATAAACAAATTAAACAACCATGGAGACATCACACACCCCTGCCGCAAACCTACGTTCACTGAGAACCAATCACTTTCCTCTCTTCCTACACGTACACATGCCTTACATCCTCGATAAAAACTTTTCACTGCTTCTAACAACTTGCCTCCCACACCATATATTCTTAATACCTTCCACAGAGCATCTCTATCAACTCTATCATATGCTTTCTCCAGATCCATAAATGCTACATACAAATCCATTTGCTTTTCTAAGTATTTCTCACATACATTCTTCAAAGCAAACACCTGATCCACACATCCTCTACCACTTCTGAAACCGCACTGCTCTTCCCCAATCTGATGCTCTGTACATGCCTTATATATATATATATATATATATATATATATATATATATATATATATATATATATATATATATATATATATATATATATATATATATATATATATATATATATATATGTTAATGTGCTGAGAGGTGCAACTGGAGGGATGTCTGATCATTATCTTGTGGAGGCTAAGGTGAAGATTTGTATGGGTTTTCAGAAAAGAAGAGTGAATGTTGGGGTGAGGAGGGTGGTGAGAGTAAGTGAGCTTGAGAAGGAGACCTGTGTGAGGAAGTACCAGGAGAGACTGAGTACAGAATGGAAAGAGGTGAGAACAATGGAAGTAAGGGGAGTAGGGGAGGAATGGGATGTATTTAGGGAATCAGTGATGGATTGCGCAAAAGATGCTTGTGGCATGAGAAGATTGGGAGGTGGGTTGATTAGAAAGGGTAGTGAGTGGTGGGATGAAGAAGTAAGAGTATTAGATATATATATATATATATATATATATATATATATATATATATATATATATATATATATATATATATATATATATATATATATATATATATATATATTATTTTCATTTATTTTCTTATTATACTTTGTCGCTGTCTCCCGCGTTTGCGAGGTAGCGCAAGGAAACAGACGAAAGAAGTGGCCCAACCCCCCCCCCATACACATGTATATACATACGTCCACACACGCAAATATACATACCTACACAGCTTTCCATGGTTTACCCCAGACGCTTCACATGCCTTGATTCAATCCACTGACAGCACGTCAACCCCGGTATACCACATCGCTCCAATTCACTCTATTCCTTGCCCTCCTTTCACCCTCCTGCATGTTCAGGCCCCGATCACACAGAATCTTTTTCACTCCATCTTTCCACCTCCAATTTGGTCTCCCTCTTCTCCTCGTTCCCTCCACCTCCGACACATATATCCTCTTGGTCAATCTTTCCTCACTCATTCTCTCCATGTGCCCAAACCACTTCAAAACACCCTCTTCTGCTCTCTCAACCACGCTCTTTTTATTTCCACACATCTCTCTTACCCTTACGTTACTCACTCGATCAAACCACCTCACACCACACATTGTCCTCAAACATCTCATTTCCAGCACATCCATCCTCCTGCGCACAACTCTATCCATAGCCCACGCCTCGCAACCATACAACATTGTTGGAACCACTATTCCTTCAAACATACAAATTTTTGCTTTCCGAGATAATGTTCTCGACTTCCACACATTCTTCAAGGCCCCCAGAATTTTCGCCCCCTCCCCCACCCTATGATCCACTTCCGCTTCCATGTTTCCATCCGCTGCCAGATCCACTCCCAGATATCTAAAACACTTCACTTCCTCCAGTTTTTCTCCATTCAAACTCACCTCCCAATTGACTTGACCCTCAACCCTACTGTACCTAATAACCTTGCTCTTATTCACATTTACTCTTAACTTTCTTCTTCCACACACTTTACCAAACTCAGTCACCAGCTTCTGCAGTTTCTCACATGAATCAGCCACCAGCGCTGTATCATCAGCGAACAACAACTGACTCACTTCCCAAGCTCTCTCATCCCCAACAGACTTCATACTTGCCCCTCTTTCCAAAACTCTTGCATTTACCTCCCTAACAACCCCATCCATAAACAAATTAAACAACCATGGAGACATCACACACCCCTGCCGCAAACCTACATTCACTGAGAACCAATCACTTTCCTCTCTTCCTACACGTACACATGCCTTACATCCTCGATAAAAACTTTTCACTGCTTCTAACAACTTTCCTCCCACACCATATATTCTTAATACCTTCCACAGAGCATCTTTATCAACTCTATCATATGCCTTCTCCAGATCCATAAATGCTACATACAAATCCATTTCCTTTTCTAAGTATTTCTCACATACATTCTTCAAAGCAAACACCTGATCCACACATCCTCTACCACTTCTGAAACCACACTGCTCTTCCCCAATCTGATGCTCTGTACATGCCTTCACCCTCTCAATCAATACCCTCCCATATAATTTACCAGGAATACTCAACAAGCTTATACCTCTGTAATTTGAGCACTCACATGTTTACCACATGTTGATCACATGTTTACCAAATGGCGTCCTGGCTTCGTCTCTTCGATGTATATCAACTAACTGTTATATTTCTCTCTTGTGTCTCCCCTGATGATGTGATTATTTCACGAAAGTGCCCTTGGGAACTTTTCGTGTTTCATTTTCCCCGTGGATTCATAGGAATATCTTGATCACGCGTAAAATTGTGATCCTTTCCAATATATATATATATATATATATATATATATATATATATATATATATATATATATATATATATATATATATATATAATTTTATCCCTGGGGATAGGGGAGAAAGAATACTTCCCACGTATTCCCTGCGTGTCGTAGAAGGCGACTAAAAGGGGAGGGAGTGGGTGGCTGGAAATCCTCACTTCGTTTTTTTTTTTTTTTTTTTTTTTTTTTTTAATTTTCCAAAAGAAGGAACATAGAAGGGGGCCAGGTGAGGATATTCCCTCAAAGGCCTAGTCCTCTGTTCTTAACGCTACCCCGCTAACGCGGGAAATAGCGAATAGTATGAAAAAAAAAAATATATATATATATATATATATATCTTTTCTTTCTTTCTTTCATGCTATTCGCCATTTCCCGCGTTAGCGAGGTAACGTTAAGAACAGAGGACTGGGCCTTTGAGGGAATATCCTCATCTGGTCTCCTTCTCTGTTCCTTCTTTGAGAAAAAAAAAAAAAAAAGAGGGGGAGGATTTCCAGCCCCCCGCTCCCTTCCCTTTTAGTCGCCTTCTACGACACGCAGGGAATACGTGGGAAGTATTCTTTCTCCCCTATCCCCAGGGATAATATATATATATATATATATATATATATATATATATATATATATATATATATATATATATATATATATATATATATATATATATATATATATATATGTATATATATATATATATATATATATATATATATATATATATATATATATATATATATATTTTTTTTTTTGATATACACGCACATCCACACACGCAAACATACGCACCCATACATCTCAATGTACACATATATATACACACACAGACACATACATATATACCCATGCACAATATTCACACTGCCTGTCTTTATTCATTCCCATCGCCACCTCACCACACATGGAATACCATCCCCTTCCTCCCTCATGTGTGCGAGGTAGCGCTAGGAAAAGATAACAAACGCCCCATTCGTTCACAATCAGTCTCCAGCTGACATGCAATAATGCCCGAAACCACAGCTCCCTTTCCACATCCAGGCCCCACACAGCTTTCCATGGTTTACCCCAGACGCTTCATATGCCCTGATTCAATCCACTGACACCACGTCAACCCCGGTATACCACATCGATCCAATTCACTCTATTCCTTGCCCGCCTTTCACCCTCCTGCATGTTTAGGCCCCGATCACTCAAAATCTTTTCCACTCCATCTTTCCACCTCCAATTTGGTCTCCCACTTCTCCTCGTTCCCTCTACCTCCGACACATATATCCTCTTGGTCAATCTTTCCTCACTCATTCTCTCCATGTATCCAAACCATTTCAAAACACCCTCTTCTGCTCTCTCAACCACGCTCTTTTTATTTCCACACATCTCTCTTACCCTTACATTACTTACTCGATCAAACCACCTCACACCACACATTGTCCTAAAACATCTCATTTCCAGCACATCCACCCTCCTGCGCACAACTCTATCCATAGCCCACGCCTCGCAACCATACAACATTGTTGGAACCACTGTTCCTTCAAACATAACCATTTTTGCTTTCCGAGATAAATGTTGTCGACTTGCCACACATTCTTCAATGCTCCCAGGATTTTCGCCCCCTCCCCCACCCTATGGTTCACTTCCGCTGCCAGATCCACTCCCAGATATCTAAAACACTTTACTTCCTCCAGTTTTCTCCATTCAAACTTACCTCCCAATTGACTTGACCCTCAACCCTACTGTACCTTAATAACCTTGCTCTTATTCACATTTACTCTTAACTTTCTTCTTTCACACACTTTACCAAACTCAGTCACCAGCTTCTGCAGTTTCTCACATGAATCAGCCACCAGCGCTGTATCATCAGCGAACAACAACTGACTCACTTCCCAAGCTCTTTCATCCATAACAGACCTCATACTTGCCCCTCTTTCCAAAACTCTTGCATTCACCTCCCTAACAACCCCATCCATAAACAAATTAAACAACCATGGAGACATCACACACCCCTGCCGCAAACCTACATTCACTGAGAACCAATCACTTTCCTCTCTTCCTACACGTACACATGGAAGCAGCTGAATGAGTGTGTTAGTGGTTTTGATGCACGAGACCGGGTTATAGTGATGAGTGATTTGAACATAAAGGAGAGTTTTGTGGCAGTTGAGGAAATAATTCGTGTACATGGGGTGTTCTGAGTTGTAAATGGAAATGGTGAAGAGCTTGTAGATTCATGTGCTGAAAAAAGACTGGTGATTGGGACTACCTGGTTTAAAAAGAGATATATACATAAGTATATGTAAGTGAGTAGGAGGTATGGCCAGACAGCGTTACTGGA
This sequence comes from Panulirus ornatus, assembly GCF_036320965.1. Classification (NCBI taxonomy): domain Eukaryota; kingdom Metazoa; phylum Arthropoda; class Malacostraca; order Decapoda; family Palinuridae; genus Panulirus; species Panulirus ornatus. The sequence goes on from NC_092242.1 coordinate 31,432,809, forward strand.
ATACGTGTTCAATTCATAGGTGCGCGAAAGAGACACTTTTGGATGTTAATGTGCTGAGAGGTGCAACTGGATCGATGTCTGATCATTAGCTTGTGGAAGCAAAGGTGAAGATTCGTAGTGGTTTTCAGAAAAGAAGAAAGAATGTTGGGGTGAGAAGAGTGGTGAGAGTAAGGGAGCTTGGGAAGGAGACTTGTTTGAGGAAGTACAAAGAGAATGGAAAAAGGTGAGAACAAAGGACGTAAGGGGAGTGGGGAGGAGTGGGATGTATTTAGGGAAGCAGTGATGGCTTTCGCAAAAGTTGCTTGTGGCATGAGAAGTGTGGGAGGTGGGCAGATTAGAAAGGGTAGTGAGTGGTGGGATGGAGAAGTAAGATCATTAGTGAAAGAGAAGAGAGAGGCATTTGGACGATTTTTGCAGGGAAATAATGCAAATGACTGGGAGATGTATAAAAGAAAGAGGCAGGAGGTCAAGAGAAAGGTGCAAGAGGTGAAAAAGAGGGCAAATGAGAGTGGTGATAGAGTATCGTTAAATCTTCGGGAAAATATAAAAATGTTTTTGAAGGAGGTAAATAAAGTTCGTAATACAATGAAACAAATGGGACCTTCAGTGAAGGTGGCTGATGGGGAGGTGATAACAAATAGTGGTTGTGTGAATAGATGGGGTGAGTATTTTGAAGGTCTGTTGAATGTGTTTGATGATAGAGTGTCAGATATTGGGTGTTTTGGTCGAGGTGGTGTGCAAAGTGAGAGGGTTTGGGAGAATAAGTTGGAAACAGAGAAGAGGTAGTAAAAGCTTTGTGGAAGATAAAAGCCGGCAAGGCACCGGGTTTAGATGGTATTGCAGTAGAATTTTTTAAAAAAGGGGATAACTGTATTGTTGACTGGTTGGTAAGGTTATTCAATGTATGTGTGACTCATGGTGAGGTGCCTGAGGATTGCCGGGATGCTTGCATAGTACCATTGTACAAAGGGAGAGGGGATAAAAGTGAGTGCTCAAATTACAGAGTTATAAGTTTCTTCAGTATTCCTGGGAAATTATATGACAAGGCATTGATTGAGAGGGAGAAGGCTTGTACAGAGTATCGGATTGGGGAAGAGCAGTGTGGTTTCAGAAGTGGTAGAGGATGTGTGGATCAGTTGTTTGCTTTCAAGAAAATATGTGAGAAATACTTAGAAAAGCAAATGAATTTGTATGTAGCATTTATGGATGTGGAGAAGGCATATGATAGAGTTGATAGAGATGCTCTATGGAAGGTATTAAGAATATATGGTGAGCGAGGCAAGTTGTTAGAAGCAGTGAAAAGTTTTTATCGAGGATGTAGGAAGAGAGGAAAGTGATAGGTTCTCGGTGAATGTTGGTCTGCGGCATGGGTGCTGATGTCTCCATTGTTCTTTAATTTGTTTATGGATGGGGTTGTTAGGGAGGAGAAAGGAAGAGTTTTGGAAAGAGGGGCAAGTATGCAGTCTGTTTTGGAAAAGAGAGCTTGTTAAGTGAGTCAGTTGTTGTTCGCTGATGATACAGCGCTAGTGGCTGAATCGTGTGAGAAACTGCAGAAGCTGGTAACTGAGTTTGGTAAAGTGCGTGAAAGAAGAAAGCTGAGAGTAAAAGTGAATAAGAGCTAAGTTATTAGGTACAGTAGGGTAAGTTTGAATGGAGAAAAACTGTGATTTAGGAAGCAGATGGAACCATGGAAGCTGAAGTGAATCATAGAGAGGGGGAGGGGGAGAGGGGCGAAAGTTCTGGGAGCGTTGAAAAATTTGTGGAAGTCGCGAAAGTTATCTTGGCATGCAAAAATGGATTTGAAGGAACAGTGGTTCCAACAATGTTATATGGTTGCGAGGCGAGGGCTATAGAGTTGTGCGGAGGAGGGTGGCAGTGCTAGAAATGAGATGTTTGAGGACAATATGTGGTGTGAGGTGGCTTGATCGAGTAAGTAATGAAATGGTCCGAGAGATGTGTGCCAATAAAAAGAGTGTGGTTGAGAGAGTAGAATATGGTGTTTTGAAATGTTTTGGTCACATGGAGAAAATGAGTGAGAAAAGATTGATAAAGAAGATATATGTGTCAGAGGTGTAGGGAACCAGAATCTGAGACCAAATTGGAGGTGGAAAGATGGAGTGAAAAAGACTTTGAGTGATCGGGGCCTGAAATATGCAGAAGGGTGAAAGGCGTGCAAGGAATAGAGTGAATTGGAACGATGTGGTATACCGGGGTCGACGTGCTCTCAATAGATTGAACCAGGGCATGTGAAGCGTCAAGGGTAAACCCTGGAAAGTTTTGTGGGGCCTGGATTTGGAAAGGGATCTGTGGTTTCGGTGCATTATGCATGACAGGTAGAGATTGAGTGTGAACGAATTTGGCCTTTTTTGTCTTTTCTTAGCGCTACCTCGTGCACATGCGGGGGGAGGTGGTTGTCATTTCATGTGTGGCGGGGTGGCCATGGGAATGAATAACGGCAGACAGTATGAATTATGTACATATGTATAGATGTATATGGCTCTGTGTGTATATATATGTATACTTTGCGATGTATAAGTATGTATATAGGCGTGTGTGCACATGTATCTAAATACATGTGTATACGGGTAGGATGGGCTATTCTTTCGTCTATTTCCTCGCGCTACCTCGCTAACGCGAGTGACAGTGACAAAGGGAATAATACATATATATATATATATATATATATATATATATAGGTGGTGTGCAAAGTGAGAGGGTTTAGGGAAAATGATTTGGTAAAGAGAGAAGAGGTAGTAAAAGCTTTGCGGAAGATGAAAGCCGGCAAGGCAGCAGGTTTGGATGGTATTGCAGTGGAATTTATTAAAAAAGGGGGTGACTGTATTGCTGACTGGTTGGTAAGGTTATTTAATGTATGTATGATTCATGGTGAGGTGCCTGAGGATTGGCGGAATGCGTGCATAGTGCCATTGTACAAAGGCAAAGGGGATAAGAGTGAGTGCTCAAATTACAGAGGTATAAGTTTGTTGAGTATTCCTGGTAAATTATATGGGAGGGTATAGATTGAGAGGGTGAAGGCATGTACAGAGCATCAGATTGGGGAAGAGCAGTGTGGTTTCAGAAGTGGTAGAGGATGTGTGGATCAGGTGTTTGCTTTGAAGAATGTACGTGAGAAATACTTAGAAAAGCAAATGGATTTGTATGTAGCATTTATGGATCTGGAGAAGGCACATGATAGAGTTGATAGAGATGCTCTGTGGAAGGTATTAAGAATATATGGTGTGGGAGGCAAGTTGTTAGAAGCAGTGAAAAGTTTTTATCGAGGATGTAAGGCATGTGTACATGTAGGAAGAGAGGAAAGTGATTGGTTCTCAGTGAATGTAGGTTTGCGGCAGGGGTGTGTGATGTCTCCATGGTTGCTTAATTTGTTTATGGATGGGGTTGTTAGAGAGGTGAATGCAAGAGTTTTGGAAAGAGGGGCAAGTATGAAGTCTGTTGTGGATGAGAGAGCTTGGGAAGTGAGTCAGTTGTTGTTCGCTGATGATACAGCGCTGGTGGCTGATTCATGTGAGAAACTGCAGAAGCTGGTGACTGAGTTTGGTAAAGTGTGTGAAAGAAGAAAGTTTAGAGTAAATGTGAATAAGAGCAAGGTTATTAGGTACAGTAGGGTTGAGTGTCAAGTCAATTGGGAGGTAAGTTTGAATGGAGAAAAACTGGAGGAAGTAAAGTCTTTTTGATATCTGGGAGTGGATCTGGCAGCGGATGGAACCATGGAAGCGGAAGTGAATCATAGGGTGGGGGAGGGGGCGAAAATCCTGGGGGCCTTGAAGAATGAGTGGAAGTCGAAAACATTATCTCGGAAAGCAAAAATGGGTATGTTTGAAGGAATAGTGGTTCCAACAATGCTGTATGGTTGCGAGGCGTGGGCTATGGATAGAGTTGTGCGCAGGAGGGTGGATGTACTGGAAATGAGATGTTTGAGGACAATGTGTGGTGTGAGGTGGTTTGATCGAGTAAGTAATGTAAGGGTAAGAGAGATGTGTGGAAATAAAAAGAGCATGGTTGAGAGAGCAGAGGAGGGTGTTTTGAAATGGTTTGGGCACATGGAGAGAATGAGTGAGGAAAGATTGACCAAGAGGATATATGTGTCGGAGGTGGAGAGAAGGAGGAGAAGTGGGAGACCAAATTGGAGGTGGAAAGATGGAGTGAAAAAGACTTTGTGTGATCGGGGCCTGAACATGCAGGAGGGTGAAAAGAGGGCAAGGAATAGAGTGAATTGGTTCGATGTGGTATACCGGGGTTGGCGTGCTGTCAGTGGATTGAATCAGGGCATGTGAAGCGTCTGGGGTAAACCATGGAAAGTTGTGTGGGGCCTGGATGTGGAAAGGGAGCTGTGGTTTCGGGCATTATTGCATGGCAGCTAGAGTCTGAGTGTGAACGAATGGGGCCTTTGTTGTCTTTTCCTAGTGCTACCTCGCACACATGAGGGGGGAGGGGGATGGTATTCCATGTGTGGCGAGGTGGCGATGGGAATAAATAAAGGCAGACAGTGTGAATTGTGTGCATGGGTATATATGTATGTGTCTGTGTGTGTATATATATGTGTACATTGAGATGTATAAGTTTGTATATTTGCGTGTGTGGACGTGTGTGTGTGTATAAATTGTGTATGGGGTGGGCTGGGCCATTTCTTTCGTCTGTTTGCTTGCGCTACCTCGGAAACGCGGGGGACAGCGACAAAGCAAAATAAATAGATAAATATATATATTTTTTTTTTTTTCATACTATTCGCCATTTCCTGCGATGTCGAGGTAGTGTTAAGAACAGAGGACTGGGCCTTTGAGGGAATATCCTCACCTGGCCCTCTTCTCTGTTCCTTCTTTTGGAAAATAAAAAAAAAAAAAAAAATGTATATATATATATATTTTTTTTTCCATACTATTCGCCATTTCCCGCGATAGCGAGGTAGCGTTAAGAACAGAGGACTGGGCCTTTGAGGGAATATCCTCACCTGGACCTCTTCTCTGTTCCTTCTTTTGGAAAATTAAAAAAAAAAAAAAAAAAAAAGAAAAACGAGAGGGAAGGATTTCCAGCCCCCGCTCCCTTCCCTTTTAGTCGCCTTCTACGACACGCAGGGAATACGTGGGAAGTATTCTTCCTCCCCTATCCCCAGGGAATATATATATATATATATATATATATATATATATATATATATATATATATATATATATATATATATATATATATATATATATATATATATATATATATATATATATATATATATATATATATATATATATATATATATATATATATATATATATATATATATATATATATCACACTGCTCTTCCCCAATCTGATGCTCTGTACATGCCTTCACCCTCTCAATCAATACCCTCCCATATAATTTACCAGGAATACTCAACAAACTTATACCTTTGTAATTTGAGCACTCACTCTTATCCCCTTTGCCTTTGTACAATGGCACTATGCAAGCCAGAAGTGGTAGAGGATGTGTGGATCAGGTGTTTGCTTTGAAGAATGTATGTGAGAAATACTTAGAAAAGCAAATGGATTTGTATGTAGCATTTATGGATCTGGAGAAGGCATATGATAGAGTTGATAGAGATGCTCTGTGGAAGGTGTTAAGAATATATGGTGTGGGAGGCAAGTTGTTAGAAGCAGTGAAAAGTTTTTATCGAGGATGTAAGGCATGTGTACGTGTAGGAAGAGAGGAAAGTGATTGGTTCTCAGTGAATGTAGGTTTGCGGCAGGGGTGTGTGATGTCTCCATGGTTGTTTAATTTGTTTATGGATGGGGTTGTTAGGGAGGTAAATGCAAGAGTTTTGGAAAGAGGGGCGAGTATGAAGTCTGTTGGGGATGAGAGAGCTTGGGAAGTGAGTCAGTTGTTGTTCGCTGATGATACAGCGCTGGTGGCGGATTCATGTGAGAAACTGCAGAAGCTGGTGACTGAGTTTGGTAAAGTGTGTGGAAGAAGAAAGTTAAGAGTAAATGTCAATAAGAGCAAGGTTATTAGGTACAGTAGGGTTGAGGGTCAAGTCAATTGGGAGGTGAGTTTGAATGGTGAAAAACTGGAGGAAGTGAAGTGTTTTAGATATCTGGGAGTGGATCTGTCAGCGGATGGAACCATGGAAGCGGAAGTGGATCATAGGGTGGGGGAGGGGGCGAAAATTTTGGGAGCCTTGAAAAATGTGTGGAAGTCGAGAACATTATCCCGGAAAGCAAAAATGGGTATGTTTGAAGGAATAGTAGTTCCAACAATGTTGTATGGTTGCGAGGCGTGGGCTATGGATAGAGTTGTGCGCAGGAGGATGGATGTGCTGGAAATGAGGTGTTTGAGGACAATGTGTGGTGTGAGGTGGTTTGATCGAGTAAGTAACGTAAGGGTAAGAGAGATGTGTGGAAATAAAAAGAGCGTGGTTGAGAGAGCAGAAGAGGGTGTTTTGAAATGGTTTGGGCACATGGAGAGAATGAGTGAGGAAAGATTGACCAAGAGGATATATGTGTCGGAGGTGGAGGGAACGAGGAGAAGAGGGAGACCAAATTGGAGGTGGAAAGATGGAGTGAAAAGGATTTTGTGTGATCGGGGCCTGAACATGCAGGAGGGTGAAAGGAGGGCAAGGAATAGAGTGAATTGGAGCGATGTGGTATACAGGGGTTGACGTGCTGTCAGTGGATTGAATCAAGGCATGTGAAGCGTCTGGGGTAAACCATGGAAAGCTGTGTAGGTATGTATATTTGCGTGTGTGGACGTGTGTATGTACATGTGTATGGGGGGGGGGTTGGGCCATTTCTTTCGTCTGTTTCCTTGCGCTACCTCGCAAACGCGGGAGACAGCGACAAAGTATAAGAAAAAAAAAAAAAAAAAAAAAAATATATATATATATATATGTATATATATATATATATATATATATATATGTATATATATATATATATATATATATATATATATATATATATATATATATATATATATATATATATATATATATATATATATATATATATATATATCCTTTGGAGGAAGGTCTGAGCAGTAATTTGTCTCTACAGAACAAAGTTAATAACGAGAGTTGCAGGTGTTTGCCTACATGGCATCTGTACCTGGAAGTACACAAGTCTAAATGAAAGCTTCCTCTAGATCTTAGAAATTATGCGACATATTACCTATGTGTACAGCGAGTGAGGACACTCTGCTTGTTTTTCAAGGGACAAAGGACGAACAGAAGAATTCAAAACAAGAAATTAAATAGTTATGCGGTTTACGGGGAGAAACTTGCTATTGATGGGTTGAATAAAGTAGACTGAGGACTTTACTTAGGTTTTGGTACTTTATATTTGATCGCATATGATTTCGTTGTTCGTCTCCTAACACAAAGTAGCAAGGCAAAAGAGATCATTCATATATTCATATATTCATATATATATATATATATATATATATATATATATATATATATATATATATATATATATATATATATATATATATCCTTGATAAAAACATTTTACTGCTTCTAGCAGCTTATCTCCTTCGCCATATACTCTTAAGACTCTCTACAAATCATTTCTATCATCCCTATCATATGCCTTCTCCAGATCCATTGATGCTACATACAAATACATTTGCTTTTCTAAGTATTTCTCACATACATTCTTCAAAGCAAAACACCTGATCCACACATCCTCTACCGCTTCTGAAACCACACTGCTCCTCCGCAATCTGATGCTCTGTACATGCTTTCACCCTCTCAATCAAAATCCCTCCCATACAATTTCCCAGGAATACTCAACAAAGGTATCGTACTGTAGTTTGAACGCTCACCTTTATCTCCTTTGTGTTTGCAAAATGACACCATACGTTCATTCTGCTATCCTTAGGCACTTCACCATGGTCCATACATACACTGAATATTCTTACTAAGGAATCAACAACACCATCAACCTCTCTCCTAATAAATACAACTGTAACACCATCCAAACACTCAACCTTCCCGGATTTCATTTTCCGCAAAGATTTCACCACCCCTTCTCTCTCAGTAAACCCATTCTCCCTGACCCTATCACTTTGCACGTGATCTCCAACCAAAATACCCTACATCTGCCACTCTAACATCAAAGACATTCAACAGATCTTCAAAATACTCACTCCATCTTATTTTCACTTCAGTACTACCTGTTATCACTTCCACCCTTGCCCCCATCACCGATGTTCCCGTTGGTTCTCTTGTCTTCCACACGCTATTTACCTCCTTCCAAAACATCTTTTATTCTCCCTAAGGTTTAATGAAATTCTCTCACCCTAACTCTCATTTGCCCTCTTTTTCAACCCTTACACCTTTCTCTTGGCCTCCTGCCGGTTTCTCTTATTAACCTCCCAGTCCCTTGCACTCCTCCCTTGTGAGTATCGTCTAAACGCCTCTCTTTCCTCTTTCACTAACAACTTTACTTCTTCATCCCATCACTCACTACCCTTTTTAATCTGCCCACCTCCCACCTTTCTCATACCACATGCATCTTTTGCACATGCCATCACTGCTTTCCTAAATACATCCCATTCTTCATCAGCTCCCCTCACGTCATTTGCTTTCACCTATTGCCATTCTGCACTTAATATCCCCTGGCTCTTCCTCACACATGTCTCCTTTGGAAGCTCACTTACTCTCACCACTCTTTTTCCTAACAATTTCTCTTCCTTTTTGAAAACTTCGATGAATTTTCACCATTTGCCTCCACAAGATAGGGATGAGACATCCCTCCAGCTGCACGTAACACGTAACACGCAATCCAGTAATGCCCTTTGACCATCTCTCCTACTCACATACGTATACTTATGTATATCTCTCTTTTTAAACCAGGTATTCCCGATCACCTGTCTTTTTTTCAGGATACAAATCCTCAAGCTCCGCACCATTTCCATTCACAACACTGAATACCTCATGTACACCAATTATAACCTCCGCTGCTACATTACCCACCTTCACATTTATGTCACCTATCACCCTGTCACTTGCATCAAAGCTGCTGACACAATCAGCTGCTCCCAAAACATCTCTCTCCATCTACTTTCAGTTTTACCCGCATGAATCTAGAATTTACTTTCTTGCACTCTATCACACACTCTCGCAACTCCTGCTTCAGGGGTCGTGCTACTCCTTCCTTTGCTCTTGTCCTCTCATCAGCACCTAACTTTACTCCCAAGACTTTTCCAAGACCATTCTTGCTCTTTACCCTTGAGCTTTGTTTCACTCAGAGCCAGAACATCCAGGTTTCTTTCCTCAAACATACTACCTATCTCTTCTTTCTTCTCACCTTAGATACATCCACAAACATTCAGATATCCCAAATGAGCCTTCGAGGAGGATGAGCACTCCCCGCTTGACTTTTTCTTCTGTTTCCCCTTTTAGAAAGTTTAAAGTTTCCAATCCCCCTCCCTCCTCCTTTAGTCCTCTTCTACAACGCGCGGAAAATACGTGGGAAGCATTCTTCCCTTATCCCCAGGGATAGAGAGAGAGAGAGAGAGAGAGAGAGAGAGAGAGAGAGAGAGAGAGAGAGAGAGAGAGAGAGAGAGAGAGAGAGTTATAAGCAGATATACGTATAGACTCACACTCACGAACCTAATAGCGTTCAGGAATCTGCTGAAATAATCATTTCGGGCTTAACGTCACTTTGTTAAGGCAAATGAGCATTTTGGAAGATTAAGCTGTACTCAAATATTGAGAAATTATGATTAGCGTCATTTAGTGTTGATTGTTATGTCATAACTGTGATAATATTGGCTAACTTTTCAGATAACATGAATAGTTTTCGCTCCGTCTCTAATATACCCAGCCCAGCGGAACACTAATAGCACGTAATATCGCTAAATTTGGAAAGTTGGCAGTGAAGTTTGATTATCCTGATTCAGTCTCATATTCTTGTCACATGGACGCATCTTTAGTTTGCGTAGAGAATAGTTTCACACAACGAAGCCCAATGTTTCGTGAAAGTGGCTCACTCAACCACAAATCCATCGGATAGAAAACATATCAATACACAATCAGTTCACAGCACTCAGTGTGGTGTCAGATCAAATGTGTGCCGCCACATCCCGACGACACAGCCACCTATCTAATCTCCCAGCCAACCTGACGTTAAGCAACACCAGAGTCCATCATCACATTACAGTACAGCGTCACATGAGAGGAGTGTTCCCTTACCACGAACTGAGAGAATCTAAACGTAGGTCTGTATGGACTCTGACAATTCTTTCATGAAAAACATTTTTTAGTTCTAGTAATATTAGACCTGCTCTCAGCCTTATAAGGTTCGCATTGCAGGAACATTTGGATTCATACATTAAGTTTCTAATGTAGAAAGAACCTGAGATGCTTCATATTTCCAACTGTCTTTTTGCTTCATCCTTTCAATTCACTCATTAATCATCTCTTAACTAAGGGATGGAAGTGGGGTCATTTCCCTCATATTTCTTCCCTAAAATTCAGGACTATTGCTCTAGGTCTGATAGTTTATTAACCTGATGTACGGTCCTCCACTGGAATTAACAGAATATTCAATCGCTGTTTTCCGTCCTTTTATCCGTCGATGGTATGGAGGAAATTGTGATTCAGTTTCAAATTACAAGAGCTCCCCTTTATCCTGTCAATATTCCACAGTTTCAAGATGTGCGGGATGATTTATCTTTTAGCGTTACTTCCAATCCCCAGAGAATGAATATCAAACAAAATTCAGTTCACTAAGATTGTCACTGGGATCCGTTTTAGAACCATCTGAAAATTTTCATTTCCCTGCCTTTATACATCTTTTAGCTTTGAGGATTCGTCTTTCGAAGCCTGGGTCCATTTTTCAAACAGCCCTAAGAGATGTATGAATAGCTGGGCTGTCTGTGGGACTTGTGCCCAGCCCAGGACTCGACCTTGGCTGGTCCGCACGTTCTTAGTCCGACAATAACCACTGAACCATTGCCGCCTCAGTTCCAACATGGGTTGATACAAACTCCAGTTCTGAAGAGGATCTGTAACTCTATAGTTTCCTCGCCGTCCTTTATTTCGCTTGATGACCCACACATTCCGTCAACCTCTTAAAATATCTGAAGCCAGATGGTTTCTGGATGGTCAGCGGACCATTACTTCAAGTATTAATGCTTCTCTTTCACAAAAAATTGGAGCATCCCACTGGGTTTGGCCAGCTGTGAGATTTACTGGGAATTTTGGCACTGGGTAAGACAGACGATGCTTCCTCTTCAGACACATGTATCATTTCTGTCATTAATCAGAAACTTCTGACGATCAGTTGAGGAGGATACTAAACTAAGTGTTTTTTCTCTTTTTTTCGTAAAGTATGTTTTGCTCCGTTACAGTCCTGACATTTATCTGAAATATTTTCATAATTTGCTACATACAGTTTCTTCATGTAAGAGACATAACCATATGGTCATCATAATATCATATGAAACCTTTCTTTAAAACATCTGTCCCAGTAATATCCCGTTGTAAATATTGTGAGTTGGGTTCACTGATGGTGCGACAACTGGTGTGCATCGATCTTAAAAGATAGTCTTTCTTTCTGCTGTGTTATCCTGATAAATAAATCTTTGGTTTCATTTAGTACTGGGCACTTATGGCAGTACATACATTCTTTAGAACCTCTATGTTAGTCCACTGTCTGTTCATACTGCATTAGAAGGCGAAATACACCCAAGCATTCTTACTTACAGTTTCCTTTGTTCCTTTAGAAATGGTTTTAGGTTTTAAGTGTAAATATCAAAAGTAATAATGCGTCATTACATTACAATTCCTTACGATTTTGACCAGACGATGCTATCCATCCCGTGAATCACATTCCTAACAAATATAGATTTCTATGCAAGTGAACATGCACCATGGTAGGTTTAAGGGATTTAAGACTGAAAACATTTGTGGTTTACTAATGCTCCAAACACGATTTGTAGCAGGTTGTTCGGGCATATATCAAAGTCTATAGGATAACTATTCTATTTTGACGCTAAAACAGCAAGTGACAAAGAAAAGGAATTAAAGATACATTGGAAAATTGCAGAAGAGTATTACATTTAAAAAGGCCTCTTCCATGCAAACTAATGAACAGCTTGCAGTCACCGGATGAATACAGAATATAAACCTACGATTTACATGAAAATATATGTGCATATCAAAAGGTTCAGCTGATTCAATTTTCATATTTACAGCTGCAGATGATGGTGTACATTTTCCAAGTATAACCGTATTATGGGAGCAAAAGGGAGAGTTATTGAGAATGAGTAATTGTGGAGTGCAATATGTGATATGAGGAGGGTTGATCGAGCAAGAAATAGTAGGGTGAGAGAGAGGTATGGTACTTAGAAGAGTATGATTGAAAGAGCTGAAGAAAGTCTGCTGAAATGGTTTGGAAATATGGAAAGAATATGTGTGAAGAGATTGACAGAAAGGATATATCTCAGAAATAGAAGGATAATGAGATGGGAAGACCGAGTTTGAGATGTAATGGTGGAGTGAATGATATATATATTTTATATTTTTATTTTCATTTTCCTTTGTCGCTGTCTCCCGCGTTAGAAAGGTAGCGCAAGGAAACAGACGAAAGAATGGCCCAACCCGCCCACATACACATGTATATACATACATGTCCACAAACACACAATATACATACCTATACATCTCAATGTACACATATATATACACACACAGACATATACATATATACACATATACATAATTCATACTGTCTGCCTTTATTTGTTCCCATCGCCACCTCGCCACACATGGAATAACAACCCCCTCCCCCCTCATGTGAGCGAGGTAGCGCTAGGAAAAACACCAAAGGCCCCATTCGTTCACACTCAGTCTCTAACTGTCATGTAATAATGCAGCGAAACCACAGCTCCCTTTCCACATCCAGGCCCCACACACTTTGCATGGTTTACCCCAGACGCTTCACATACCCTGATTCAATCCATTGACAGCACGTCGACCCCGGTATACCACATCGATCCAATTCACTCTATTCCTTGCACACCTTTCACCCTCCTGCATGTTTAGGCCCCGATCACTCAAAATCTTTTTTACTCCATCTTTCCACTTCCAATTTGGTCTCCCACTTCTCCTCGTTCCCTCCACCTCTGACACATATATCCTCTTGGTCAATCTTTCCCCACTCATTCTCTCCATGTGACCAAACCATTTCAAAACACCCTCTTCTGCTCTCTCAACCACACTCTTTTTATTTCCACACATCTCTCTCACCCTTACATTACTTACTCGATCAAACCACCTCACACCACATATTGTCCTCAAACATCTCATTTCCAACACATCCACTCTCCTGCGCACAGCTCTATCCATAGCCCAAGCCTCGCAACCATACATTGTTGAAAACACTATTCCTTCAAAATTACCCATTTTTGCTTTCCAAGATAATGTTCTCGACTTCCAAACATTCTCCAAGGCTCCAAGAATATTCACCCCCTCCCCCACCCTGTGATTCACTTCCGCTTCCATGGTTCCATCCGCTGCCAGATCCATTCCCAGATATCTAAAACACTTCACTTCCTCCAGCTTTTCTCCATTCAAACTTACCTCCCAATTGACTTGACCCTCAACCCTAGTGTACCTAATAACCTTGCTCTTATTCACATTTACTCTTAACTTTCTTCTTTCACACACTTTACCAATCTCAGTCACCAGCTTCTGTAGTTTCTTACATGAATCAGCCACCAGCGCTGTATCATCATTGAACAACAACTGACTCACTTCCCAAGCTCTCTCATCCACAACAGACTGCATACTTGCCCCTCTTTCCAAAACTCTTGCATTCACCTACCTAACAACCCCATCCATAAACAAATTAAACAACCATGGAGACAGCACACACCCCTGCAGCAAACCTACATTCACTGAGAACCAATCACTTTCCTCTTCCTACACGTACACATGCCTTACATCCTCGATAAAAACTTTTCACTGCTTCTAACAACTTGCCTCCCACACCATATATTCTTAAAACCTTCCACAGAGCATCTCTATCAACTCTATCATATGCCTTTTCCAGATCCATAAATACTACATACAAATCAATTTTTTTTCTAAGTATTTCTCGCATACATTCTTCAAAGCAAACACCTGATCCACACATCCTCTACCACTTCTGAAACCACACTGCTCTTCCCCAATCTGATGCTCTCTACATGCCTTCACCCTCTCAATCAATACCCTCCCATATAATTTACCACGAATACTAAACAAACTTATACCTCTGTAATTTGAGCATTCACTCTTATCCCCTTTGCCTTTGTACAATGGCACTATGCAAGCATTCCGCCAATCCTCAGGCACCTCACCATGAATGATATATACATTAAATAACCTTACCAACCAGTCAACAATACAGTCACCCCCTTTTTTAATAAATTCCACTGCAATATCTAAACCTGCTGCTTTGCCGGCTTTCATCTTCCGTAAAGCTTTTACTACCACTTCTCTATTTACAAATTCATTTTCTCTAACCCTCTCACTTTGCACACCACCTCGAACAAGACACCCCAAATCTGCCACTCTATCATCAAACACATTCAACAAACATTCAAAATACTCACTCCATCTCCTTCTCACATCACCACTACTTGTTATCACCTCCCCATTAGCCCCCTTCACTGAAGTTCCCATTTGCTCCCTTGTCTTACGCACTTTATTTACCTCCTTTCAGAACATCTTTTTATTCTCCCAGAAATTTAATGATACTCTCTCACCCCAACTCTCATTTGCCCTCTTTTTCACCTCTTGCACCTTTCTCTTGACCTCCTGCCTCTTTCTTTTATACCTCTCCCACTCATTTGCATTTTTTCCCTGAAAAAATCGTTCAAATGCCTCTCTCTTCTCTTTCACTAATAATCTTACTTCTTCCTTCCACCACTCACTACCTTTTCTAATCAACCCACCTCCCACGCTTCTCATGCCACAAGCATCTTTTGCGCAAGCCATCACTGCTTCCCTAAACACATCCCATTCCTCCCCAACTCCCCTTACCTCCTTTGTTCTCACCTTTTTCCATTCTGTACTCAGTCTCTCCTGGTACTTCCTCACACAAGTCTCCTTCCCAAGCTCACTTACTCTCAACAATCTCTTCTCCCCAACATTCTTCTTTTCTGAAAACCCCCATAAATCTTCACCTTCGCTTCCTCAAGATAATGATCAGAAATCCCTCCAGTTGCACCTCTCAGCACATTAATATCCAAAAGTCTCTCTTTCGTGCGTCTATCAATTAACACATAATCCAATAACGCTCTCTGGCCATCTCTCCTACTTACATACGTATACTTATGTGTATCTCGCTTTTTAAACAAGGCATTCCCAATCACCAGGTCCCTTTTCAGCAAATAAATCTACAAGCTCTTCACCATTTCCATTTACAACACTGAACACTCCATGTACAACAATTATTCCCTCAACTGCCACATTACTCACCTTTGCATTCAAATCACCCATCACTATAACCCAGTCCTGTGCATTAAAACCAATAACACACTCATTCAGCTGCTCTCAAAACACTTGCCTCTCATGATCTTTCTTCTCATGCCCAGGTGCATATGCACCAATAATCACACATCTCTCTCCATCAACTTTCAATTTTACCCATATCAATCTAGAATTTGCTTTCTTTCACTCTATCACATACTCCCACAACTCCTGATTCAGGAGCATTGCTACTCCTTCCCTTGCTCTTGTCCTCTCACTTACCACTGACTTTACTCCCAAGACATTCCCAAACCACTCTTCCCCTTTACCCTTTAGCTTCGTTTCACTCAGAGCCAAAACATCCAGGTTCCTTTACTCAAACATACTACCTATCTCTCCTTTTTTCACATCTTGGTTACATCCACAAACATTTAGAAACCCCAATCTGAGCCTTCGAGGAGGATGAGCACTCCTCGCGTGACTCCTTCTGTTTCCCCTTTTAGAAAGTTAAAATACAATGATGGGAGGGTTTCTGGCCCCCCGCTTCCGTCCCCTTTAGTCGCCTTCTACGACACGTGAGGAATGCGTGGGAAGTATTCTTAATCCCCTATCCCCAGGGATATATATATATATATATATATATATATATATATATATATATATATATATATATATATATATATATATATATATATATATATATATATATATATATATATATATATATATATATATATATATATATATATATATATATAAATATATATATATATATATATATATTTTTTTTTTCTTTATTTATTATCTATTTTGCTTTGTCGCTGTCTCCCACGTTTGCGAGGTAGCGCAAGGACACAGACGAAAGAAATGGCCCAACCCACCCCCATACACATGTATATACATACACGTCCACACACGCAAACATACATACCTATAAATCTCAATGAACACATATATATATACACACACAGACACATACATATATACCCATGCACAAAATTCACACTGTCTGCCTTTATTCATTCCAATCGCCACCTCGCAACACATAGAATACCATCCCCCTCCCCCCTATTGTGTGCGAGGTAGCGCTAGGAAAAGACAACAAAGGCCCCATTCGTTCACACTCAGTCTCTTGCTGTCATGCAATAATTCCCGAAACCACAGCTCCCTTTCCACATCCAGGCCCCACACAACTTTCCATGGTTTACCCCAGACACTTCATATGCCCTGAATTCAATCCACTGACAGCACGTCAACCCCGGTATACCACATCGATCCAATTCACTCTATTCCTTACCCTCCTTTAACCCTCCTGTATGTTCAGGCCCCGATCACACAAAATATTTTTCACTCCATCTTTTCACCTCCAATTTGGTCTCCCACTTCTCCTCGTTCCCTCCACCTCCGACACATATTTCCTCTTGGTCAATCTTTCCTCACTCATTCTCTCCATGTGCCCAAACCATTTCAAAGCACCCTCTTCTGCTCTCTCAACCACGCTCTTTTTATTTCCACACATCTCTCTTAACCTTACATTACTTACTCGATCAAACCACCTCCCACCACACATTGTCCTCAAACATCTCATTTCCAGCACATCCACACTCCTGCGCACAACTCTATCCATAGCCAACGCCTCGCAACCATACAACATTGTTGGAACCACTATTCCTTCAAACATGCCCATTTTTGCTTTACGAGATAATGTTCTCGACTTCCAAACATTCTTGAAGGCTCCCAGAATATTCGCCCCCTCCCCCACCCTATGATTCACTTCCGCTTCCATGGTTCCATCCGCTGCCAGATCCACTGCCAGATATATAAAACACTTCACTTCCTCCATCTTTTCTCCATTCAAACTTACCTCCAAATTGACTTGTCCCTCAACCCTACTGTACCTAATAACCTTGCTCTTGTTCACATTTACTCTTAACTTTCTTCTTTCACACACTTTACCAAAATCAGTCACAAGCTTCTGCAGTTTCTTACAAGAATCAGCCACCAGCGTTGTATCATCAGCGAACAACAACTGACTCACTTCCCAAGCTTTCTCATCCACAAAAGACTGCATACTTGCAGTCTTTCCAAAACTCTTGCATTCACCTCCCTAACAACCCCATCCATAAACAAATTAAACAACCATGGAGACATCACACACCCCTGCCGCAAACCTACATTCACTGAGAACCAATCACTCTCCTCTCTTCCTACACGTACTCATGCCTTACATCCTCGATAAAAACTTTTCACTGCTTCTAACAACTTGCCTCCCGCATCATATATTCTTAAAACCTTCCACAGAGCATCTCTATTAACTCTATCATAAGCCTTCTCCAGATTCATAAATGCTACATACAAATCTATTTGTTTTTCTAAGTATTTCTCGCATACATTCTTCAAAGCAAACACCTGATCCACACATCCTCTACCACTTCTGAAACCACACTGCTCTTCCCCAATCTGATGCTTTCTACATGCCTTCACCCTCTCAATCAATACCCTCCCATATAATTTACCACGAATACTCAACAAACTTATACCTCTGTAATTTGAGCACTCACTCTTATCCACTTTGCCTTTGTACAATGGCACTATGCAAGCATTCCGCCAATCCTCAGGCACCTCACCATGAATCATACATACATTAAATAACCTTACCAACCAGTCAACAATACAGTCACCACCTTTTTTAATAAATTCCACTGCAATACCATCCAAACCCGCTGCTTTGCCGGCGCTCACCTTCCGTAAAGCTTTTACTACCTCTTCTCTATTTACAATATCATTTTCCCTAACCCTCTCACTTTGCAGACCACCTCGAACAAGACACCCCACATCTGCCACTCTATCATCAAATACATTCAACAAACATTCAAAATACTCAATCCATCTCCTTCTCACATCACCACTACTTGTTATCACCTCCCCATTACCCCCTTCACTGAAGTTCCCATTTGCTCCCTTGTCTTAGGCACTTTATTTACCTCCATCCAGAATATCTTTTTATTCTCCATGAAATTTAATGATACTCTCTCAACCCAACTCTCATTTGCCCTCTTTTTCACCTCTTGCACCTTTCTCTTGACCTCCTGCCTCTTTCTTTTATACCTCTCCCACTCATTTGCATTTTTCCCTGCAAAATTCGTTAAAATGCCTCTCTCTTCTCTTTCACTAATAATCTTACTTCTTCATCCCACCACTCATTACCCTCTCTAATCAACCCACCTCCCACGCTTCTCATGCCACGAGCATCTTTTGCGCAAGCCATCACTGCTTCCCTAAATACATCCCATTCCTCCCCCAATCCCCTTACCTCCTTTGTTCTCACCTTTTTCCATTCTGTACTCCTTCCCAAGCTCACTTACTCTCACCACTCTCTTCACCCCAACATTCTCTCTTCTTTTCTGAAAACCCCCACATATCTTCACCTTCGCTTCCACAAGATAATGATCAGACATCCCTCCAGTTGCACCTCTCAGGACATTAACATCCAAAAGTCTCTCTTTCGTGCGTCTATCAATTAACACGTAATCCAATAACGCTCTCTGGCCATCTCTCCTACTTACATACGTATACTTATGTATATCTCTCGTTTTAAACCAGGTATTCCCAATCACCAGTCCTTTTTCAGCACATAAGTCTACAAGCTCTTCACCATTTCCATTTACAACTCTGAACACTCCATGTACACCAATTATTCCCTCAACTGCCACATTACTCACCTTTGCATTGAACTCACCCATCACTATAACGAGGTCCTGTGCATAAAAAACACTAACACACTCATTCAGCTGCTCCCAAAACACTTGAACACTTGCCTCTCTTGATCTTTCTTCTCATGTCCAGGTGCATATGCACCAATGATCACCCATCTCTCTCCATCAACTTTCAATTTTACCCAAATCAATCTAGAATTTACTTTCTTACACTCTATCTCGTACTCCCACAACTCCAGATTCAGGAGTAGTGCTACTCCTTCCCTTGCTCTTGTCCTCTCACTAACCCCTGACTTTACTCCTAAGACATTCCCAAACCACTCTTCCCCTTTACCCTTTAGCTTCGTTTCACTCAGAGCCAAAACATCCAGGTTCCTTTCCTCAAACATACTACCTATATCTCATTTTTTCTCATCTTCGTTACATCCACACACATTTAGACACCCCAATCTGAGCCTTCGAGGAGGATGAACACTCCTCGCGTGACTCCTTCTTCTGTTTCCCCTTTTAGAAAGTTAAAATACAAGGAGGGAAGGGTTTCTGGCCCCCCACTCCCGTCCCCTTTAGTCACCTTCTACGACACGTGAGGAATGCGTGGGAAGTATTCTTAATCCCCTATACCCAGGGATATATATATATTTATATATATATATATATATATATATATATATATATATATATATATATTTTTTTTTTTTTTTTTTTTTTTTTATACTTTGTCGCTGTCTCCCGCGTTTGCGAGGTAGCGCAAGGAAACAGACGAAAGAAATGGCCCAACCCCCCCCCCCCATACACATGTACATACACACGTCCACACACGCAAATATACATACCTACACAGCTTTCCATGGTTTACCCCAGACGCTTCACATGCCTTGATTCAATCCACTGACAGCACGTCAACCCCTGTATACCACATGACTCCAATTCACTCTATTCCTTGCCCTCCTTTCACCCTCCTGCATGTTCAGGCCCCGATCACACACAATCTTTTTCACTCCATCTTTCCACCTCCAATTTGGTCTCCCTCTTCTCCTCGTTCCCTCCACCTCCGACACATATATCCTCTTGGTCAATCTCTCCTCACTCATTCTCTCCATGTGCCCAAACCATTTCAAAACACCCTCTTCTGCTCTCTCAACCACGCTCTTTTTATTTCCACACATCTCTCTTACTCTTACGTTACTTACTCGATCAAACCACCTCACACCACACATTGTCCTCAAACATCTCATTTCCAGCACATCTATCCTCCTGCGCACATCTCTATCCATAGCCCACGCCTCGCAACCATACAACATTGTTGGAACCACTATTCCCTCAAACATACCCATTTTCGCTTTCCGAGATAATGTTCTCGACTTCCACACATTTTTCAAGGCTCCCAAAATTTTCGCCCCCTCCCCCACCCTATGATCCACTTCCGCTTCCATGGTTCCATCCGCTGACAGATCCACTCCCAGATATCTAAAACACTTCACTTCCTCCAGTTTTTCTCCATTCAAACTCACCTCCCAATTGACTTGACCCTCACCCCTACTGTACCTAATAACCTTGCTCTTATTCACATTTACTCTCAACTTTCTTCTTCCACACACTTTACCAAACTCAGTCACCAGCTTCTGCAGTTTCTCACATGAATCAGCCACCAGCGATGTATCATCAGCGAACAACAACTGACTCACTTCCCAAGCTCTCTCATCCCCAACAGACTTCATACTTGCCCCTCTTTCCAGGACTCTTGCATTTACCTCCCTTACAACCCCATCCATAAACAAATTAATATATATATATATATATATATATATATATATATATATATATATATATATATATATATATATATATATATATATATATATATATATATATGTATGTATATGAAGAAGTAAGATTATTAGTGAAAGAGAAGAGAGAGGCATTTGGACGATTTTTGCCGGGAAAAAATGCAATTGAGTGGGAGATGTATAAAAGAAAGAGACAGGAGGTCAAGAGAAAGGTACAAGAGGTGAAAAAGAGTGCAAATGAGAGTTGGGGTGAGAGAGTATCATTAAATTTTAGGGAGAATAAAAAGATGTTCTTAAAGGAGGTAAATAAAGTGCGTAAGACAAGGGAACAAATGGGAACTTCAGTGAAGGGCGCAAATAGGGAGATGAAAGCAAGTTGTGATGATGTGAGAAGGAGATGGAGTGAGTATTTTGAAGGTTTGTTGAATGTGTTTGATGATAGAGTGGCAGATAAAGTGTGTTTTGGTCGAGTTGGTGTGCAAAGTGAGAGGGTTAGGGAAAATGATTTGGTAAACAGAGAAGAGGTAGTAAAAGCTTTGCGGAAGATGAAAGCCGGCAAGGCAGCAGGTTTGGATGGTATTGCAGTGGAATTTATTAAAAAAGGGCATGACTGTATTATTGACTGGTTGGTAAGGTTATTTAATGTATGTATGACTCATGGAGAGGTGCCTGAGGATTGGCGGAATTCGTGCATGGTGCCATTGTACAAAGGCAAAGGGGATAAGAGTGAGTTCGCAAATTTCAGAGGTATAAGTTTGTTGAGTATTCCTGGTAAATTATATGGGAGGGTATTGATTGAGAGGGTGAAGGCATGTACAGACCATCAGATTGGGGAAGAGCAGTGTGGCTTCAGAAGTGGTAGAGGATGTGTGGATCAGGTGTTTGCTTTGAAGAATGTATGTGAGAAATACTTAGAAAAGCAAATGGATCTGTATGTAGCATTTATGGATCTGGAGAAGGCATATGATAGAGTTGATAGAGATGCTCTGTGGAAGGTATTAAGAATATATGGTGTGGGAGGCAAGTTGTTAGAAGCAGTGAAAAGTTTTTATCGAGAATGTAAGGCATGTGTACGTGTAGGATGAGGGGAAAGTGATTGGTTCTCAGTGAATGTAGGTATGCGGCAGGGGTGTGTGATGTCTCAATGGTTGTTTAATTTGTTTATGGATTGGGTTGTTAGGGAGGTGAATGCAAGAGTTTTGGATAGAGGGGCAAGTATGAAGTCTGTTGTGGATGAGAGAGTTTGTGAAGTGAGTCAGTTGTTGTTCGCTGATGATACACCGCTTATGGCTGATTCATATGAGAAATTGCAGAAGCTGGTGACTGAGTTTGGTAAAGTGTGTGAAAGAAGAAAGTTAAGAGTAAATGTGAATAAGACCAAAGTTATTAGGTACAGTAGGGTTGAGGGTCAAGTCAATGGGGAGGTAAGTTTGAATGGAGAAAAACTGGAGGAAGTAAAGTGTTTTAGATATCTGGGAGTGGATCTGGCAGCGGATGGAACCACTGAAGCGGAAGTGGATCATAGGGTGGGGGAGGGGGCGAAAATCCTGGGAGCCTTGAAGAATGTGTGGAAGTCGAAAACATTATCTCGGAAAGCAAAAATGGGTATGTTTGAAGGAATAGTGGTTCCAACAACGTTGTATGGTTGCGAGGCGTGGGCTATGGATAGAGTTGTGCGCAGGAGTGTGGATGTGCTGGAAATGAGATGTTTGAGGACAATGTGTGGTGTGAGGTGGTTTGATCGAATAAGTAACGTAAGGGTAAGAGAGAAATGTGGAAATAAAAAGAGCGTGGTTGAGAGAGCAGAAGAGGGTGTTTTGAAATGGTTTGGGCACATGGAGAGAATGAGTGAGGAAAGATTGACCAAGAGGATATATGTGTCGGAGGTGGAGGGAACGAGGAGAAGTGGAAGACCAAATTGGACGTGGAAAGATGGAGTGAAAAACATTTTGTGTGATTGGGGCCTGAACATCCAGGAGGGTGAAAGGAGGGCAAGGAATAGATTGAATTGGATCGATGTGGTATACCGGGGTTGACGTGCTGTCAGTGGATTGAATTCAGGGCATATGAAGTGTCTGGGGTAAACCATGGAAAGCTGTGTAGGTATGTATATTTGCGAGTGTATGTATATATACGAGTGTATGGGGGTGGGTTGAGTCATTTCTTTTGTCTGTTTCCTTGCGCTACCTCGCAAACTCGGGAGACAGCGAGAAAAAATCTCTCTCTCTCTCTCTCTCTCTCTCTCTCTCTCTATATATATATATATATATATATATATATATATATATATATATATATATATATATATATATATATATATATATATATATATATATATATATATATATATATATATATATATATATATATATATATATATATATATTTTAAAGGGGAAGTAAATGTTTATAGTTGTGTTACTGGAGTGATAGTTTTCATGCATGGTGTTTTTGACAAGAAAATAGTGAAGTTGGAGAAAAATGTAGCTTAGACATTGAAGCTTATTGATACAGTGGTGAAATTGATGAGAACTGCTATTGACGTTTGTGTGAATAAATTGTACATTTCCTTTTCCATAGCCAGAGGTTGAACCATTATGTGACATTCATTTTTTCATTCATTTCAAGCTAAAAGTTTGTTTTCTAAATTGTTTCTTACATTTTTCATATGTATATATATGTATGTGTGTGTGTGTGTGTGTATGTGCGTATGTGTGTGTATGTGTGTGTGTGTGTATATGTATATATATATATGTATATTATCCCTGGGGATAGGGGTGAAAGAATACTTCCCACGTATTCCTCGCGTGTCGTAGAAAGCGACTAGAGGGGACGGGAGCGGGGGGCCGGAAATCCTCCCCTCCTTGTATTAACTTTCTAAAATGGGAAACAGAAGAAGGAGTCACGCGGGGAGTGATCATCCTCCTCGAAGGCTCAGAGTGGGGTGCCTAAATGTGTGTGGATGTAACCAAGATGTGAAAAAAGGAGAGATAGGTAGTATGTTTGAGGAAAGGAACCTGGATGTTTTGGCTCTGAGTGAAACGAAGCTCAAGGGTAAAGGGGAAGAGTGGTTTGGAAATGTATGGGGAGTGAAGTCAGGGGTTAGTGAGAGGACAAGAGCAAGGGAAGGAGTAGCAATACTCCTGAAACAGGAGTTGTGGGAGTATGTGATAGAATGTAAGAAAGTAAATTCTCGATTAATATGGGTAAAATTGAAAGTTGATGGAGAGAGGTGGGTGATTATTGGTGCATATGCACCTGGGCATGAGAAGAAAGATCATGAGAGGCAAGTGTTTTGGGAGCAGCTGAATGAGTGTGTTAGCGGTTTTGATGCACGAGACCGGGTTATAGTGATGGGTGATTTGAATGCAAAGGTGAGTAATGTGGCAGTTGAGGGAATAATTGGTATGCATGGGGTGTTCAGTGTTGTAAATGGAAATGGTGAAGAGCTTGTAGATTTATGTGCTGAAAAAGGACTGATGATTGGGAATACCTGGTTTAAAAAGCGAGATATACATAAGTATACTTATGTAAGCAGGAGAGATGGCCAGAGAGCGTTATTGGATTACGTGTTAATTGACAGGCGTGCGAAAGAGAGACTTTTGGATGTTAATGTGCTGAGAGGTGCAACTGGAGGGATGTCTGATCATTATCTTGTGGAGGCTAAGGTGAAGATTAGTATGGGTTTTCAGAAAAGAGGAGTGAATGTTGGGGTGAAGAAGGTGGTGAGAGTAAGTGAGCTTGGGAAGGAGACCTGTGTGGGGAAGTACCAGGAGAGACTGTGTACAGAATGGAAAAAGGTGAGAACAATGGAAGTAAGGGGAGTGGGGGAGGAATGGGATGTATTTAGGGAATCAGTGATGGATTGCGCAAAAGATGCTTGTGGCATGAGAAGAGTGGGAGGTGGGCTGTTTAGAAAGGGTAGTGAGTGGTGGGATGAAGAAGTAAGAGTATTAGTGAAAGAGAAGAGAGAGGCATTTGGACGATTTTTGCAGGGAAAAAAATGCAATTGAGTGGGAGAAGTATAAAAGAAAGAGACAGGAGGTCAAGAGAAAGGTGCAAGAGGTGAAAAAAAGGGCAAATGAGAGTTGGGGTGAGAGACTATCAGTAAATTTTAGGGAGAATAAAAAGATGTTCTGGAAGGAGGTAAATAGGGTGCGTAAGACAAGGAGCAAATGGGAACTTCAGTGAAGGGCGTAAATGGGGAGGTGAAAGCAAGTAGTGGTGATGTGAGAAGGAGATGGAGTGAGTATTTTGAAGGTTTGTTGAATGTGTCTGATGACAGAGTGGCAGATATAGGGTGTTTTGGTCTAGGTGGTGTGCAAAGTGAGAGGGTTAGGGAAAATGATTTGGTAAACAGAGAAGAGGTAGTAAAAGCTTTGCGGAAGAAGAAAGCCGGCAAGGCAGCAGGTTTGGATGGTATTGCAGTGGAATTTATTAAAAAAGGGGTTGACTGTATTGTTGACTGGTTGGTAAGGTTATTTAATGTATGTATGACTCATGGTGAGGTGCCTGAGGATTGGCGGAATGCGTGCATAGTGCCATTGTACAAAGGCAAAGGGGATAAGATTGAGTTCTCAAATTTCAGAGGTATAAGTTTGTTGAGTATTCCTGGTAAATTATATAGGAGGGTATTGATTGAGAGGGTGAAGGCATGTACAGAGCATCAGATTGGGGAAGAGCAGTGCGGTTTCAGAAGTGGTAGAGGATGTGTGGATCAGGTGTTTGCTTTGAAGAATGTATGTGAGAAATACTTAAAAAGCAAATGGATTTGTATGTAGCATTTCTGGATCTGGAGAAGGCATATGATAGAGTTGATAGAGATGCTCTGTGGAAGGTATTAAGAATATATGGTGCGGGAGGCAAGTTGTTAGAAGCAGTGAAAAGTTTTTATCGAGGATGTAAGGCATTTGTACGTGTAGGAAGAGGGGAAAGTGATTGGTTCTCAGTGAATGTAGGTATGCGGCAGGGGTGTGTGGTGTCTCCATGGTTGTTTAATTTGTTTATGGATTGGGTTGTTAGGGAGGTGAATGCAAGAGTTTTGGATAGAGGGGCAAGTATGAAGACTGTTGTGGATGAGAGAGTTTGTGAAGTGAGTCAGTTGTTGTTCGCTGATGATACAGCGCTGGTGGCTGATTCATATGAGAAATTGCAGAAGCTGGTGACTGAGTTTGGTAAAGTGTGTGAAAGAAGAAAGTTAAGAGTAAATGTGAATAAGACCAAAGTTATTAGGTACAGTAGGGTTGAGGGTCAAGTCAATTGGGAGGTGAGTTTGAATGGAGAAAAACTGGAGGAAGTGAAGTGTTTTAGATATCTGGGAGTGGATCTGTCAGCGGATGGAACCATGGAAGCGGAAGTGGATCATAGGGTGGGGGAGGGGGCGAAAATCTTGGGAGCCTTGAAGAATGTGTGGAAGTCGAGAAACATATCTCGGAAAGCAAAATTGGGTATGTTTGAAGGAATAGTGGTTCCAACAATGTTGTATGGTTGCGAGGCGTGGGCTATGGATAGAGTTGTGCGCAGGAGGATGGATGTGCTGGAAATGAGATGTTTGAGGACAATGTGTGGTGTGAGGTGGTTTGATCGAGTAAGTAACGTAAGGGTAAGAGAGATGTGTGGAAATAAAAAGAGCGTGGTTGAGAGAGCAGAAGAGGGTGTTTTGAAATGGTTTGGGCACATGGAGAGAATGAGTGAGGAAAGATTGACCAAGAGGATATATGTGTCGGAGGTGGAGGGAACGAGGAGAGGAGGGAGACCAAATTGGAGGTGGAAAGATGGAGTGAAAAAGATTTTGTGTGATCGGGGCCTGAACATGCAGGAGGGTGAAAGGAGGGCAAGGAATAGAGTGAATTGGAGCGATGTGGTATACAGGGGTTGACGTGCTGTCAGTGGATTGAATCAAGGCATGTGAAGCGTCTGGGGTAAACCATGGAAAGCTGTGTAGGTATGTATATTTGCGTGTGTGGACGTGTGTATGTACGTGTGTATGGGGGTTGGGCCATTTCTTTCGTCTGTTTCCTCGCGCTACCTCGCAAACGCGGGAGACAGCGACAAAGTATAAAAAAAAAAAAAAAAAAAAAAAAAAAAAAAATATATATATATATATATATATATATATATATATATATATATATATATATATATATATATATATATATATATATATATATACATATATATATATATATATATATATATATATATATATATATATATATATATATATATATATATATATATATATATATATATATATATATATATATATATATATATATTCTCAACAGACTTCATACTTGCCTCTCTTTCCAAAACTCTTCCATTCACCTCCCTAACAACCCCATCCATAAACAAATTAAACAACCATGGAGATATCACACACACCTGCCGCAAACCTACATTCACTGAGAATCAATCACTTTCCTCTCTTCCTACACGTACACATGCCTTACATCCTCGATAAAAACTTTTCACTGCTTCTTGCCTCCCACACCATATATTCTCAATACCTTCCATAGAGCATCTCTATCAACTCTATCATATGCCTTCTCCATATCCATAAATGCTACATACAAATCCATTTGCTTTTCTAAGTATTTCTCACATACATTCTTCAAAGCAAACACCTGATCCACACATCCTCTACCACTTCTGAAACCACAGTGCTCTTCCCCAATCTGATTCTCTGTACATGCCTTCACCCTCTCAATCAATACCCTTCCATATAATTTACCAGGAATACTCAACAAACTTATACCTCTGTAATTCGAGCACTCACCCTTATCCCCTTTCCCTTTGTACTATGGCACTATGCACGCATTCCGCCAGTCTGTTGTGAATGAGAGAGCTTGGGAAGTGAGTCAGTTGTTGTTCGCTGATGATACAGCGCTGGTGGCTGATTCATTTGAGAAACTGCAGAAGCTGGTGACTGAGTTGGTAAAGTGTGTGAAAGAAGAAAGTTAAGAGTAAATGTGAATAAGAGCAAGGTTATTAGGTACAGTAGGGTTGAGGGTCAAGTCAATTGGGAGGTAAGTTTGAATGGAGGAAAACTGGAGGAAGTAAAGTGTTTTAGATATCTGGGAGTGGATCTGGAAGCGGATGGAACCATGGAAGCGGAAGTGAATCATAGGGTGGGGGAGTGCGCGAAAATCCTGGGGAGCCTTGAAGAATGTTTGGAAGTCGAGAACATTATCTCGGAAAGCAAAAATGGGTATGTTTGAACAAATAGTGGTTCCAACAATGTTGTATGGTTGCGAGGTGTGGGCTATGGATAGAGTTGTGCGCAGGAGGGTGGATGTGCTGGAAATGAGATATTTGAGGACAATGTGTGGTATGAGGTGGTTTGATCGAGTGAGTAATGTAAGGGTAAGTGAGATGTGTGGAAATAAAAAGAGCATGGTTGAGAGAGCAGAAGAGGGTATTTTGAAATTGTTTGGGCACCTAGAGAGAATGAGTGAGGAGAGATTGACCAAGAGGATATATGTGTCGGAGGTGGAGGGAACGAGGAGAAGTGGGAGACCAAATTGGAGGTGGAAAGATGGAGTGAAAAAGATTTTCTGTGATCGGGGCCTGAATATGCAGGAGGGTGAAAGGAGGGCAAGGAATAGAGTGAATTGTATCGATGTGGTATACCGGGGTTGACGTGCTGTCAGTGGATTGAATCAGGGCATTTGAAGCGTCTGGGGTAAACCATGGAAAATTGTGTGGGTCCTGGATGTGGAAAGGGAGCTGTGGTTTCGGGCATTATTGCATGACAGCTAGAGAGTGAGTGTGAACGAATGGGGACTTTGTTGTCTTTTCCTAGTGCTACCTCGCACACAATAGGGGTGATGGGGATGTTATTCCATGTGTGCTGAGGTGGCGATGGAAATGAATAAAGGCAGACAGTGTGAATTGTGTGCATGGGTATATATGTATGTTTCTGTGTGTGCATATATATGTGTACATTGAGATGTATAGGTATGTATATTTGCGTGTGTGGACGTGTGTGTGTGTATACATTGTGTATGGGGGTGGGTTGGGCTACTTCTTTCGTCTGTTTCCTTGCGCTGCCTCGCAAACGCGGGAGACAGCTACAAAGCAAAATAAAAAAAGAAGAAAAAAAAAAAAATATATATATATATATATATATATATATATGTATATATATATATATATATATATATATATATATATATATATATATATATATATAAATATATATATATATATATATATATATATATATATATATATATATATATATATATATATATATATATATATATATATATTTATATATATATATATATATATATATATATATATATATATATATATATATAATTTATATATATATATATATATGTATATATATATATTTTGGTGGCTGGTGGCTGATTCATGTGAGAAACTGCAGAAGCTTGTGACTGAGTTTGGTAAAGTGTGTGAAAGAAGAAAGTTAAGAGTAAATGTGAATAAGAGCAAGGTTATTACGTACAGTAGGGTTGAGGGTCAAGTCAATTGGGAGGTGAGTTTGAATGGAGAAAAGCTGGAGGAAGTGAAGTGTTTTAGATATCTATGAGTGTATCTGGCAGCGGATGGAAACATGGAAGCGGAAGTGGATCATAGGGTGGGGGAGGGGGCGAAAATTCTGGGAGCCTTGAAGAATGTGTGGAAGTCGAGAACATTATCTCGGAAAACAAAAATGGTTATGTTTGAAGGAATTGTGGTTCCAACAATGTTGTATGGTTGCTAGGCGTGGACTATGGATAGAGTTGTGCGCAGAAGGATGGATGTGCTGGAAATGAGATGTTTAAGGACAATGTGTATTGTGAGGTGGTTTGATCGAGTAAGTAACGTAAGGGTAAGAGAGATGTGTGGAAATAAAAAGAGCGTGGTTGAGAGAGCAGAAGAGGGTGTTTTGAAATGGTTTGGTCACATGGAGAGAATGAGTGAGGAAAGATTGACCAAGAGGATATATGTGTCGGAGGTGGAGGGAACGAGGAGAAGAGGGAGACCAAATTGGAGGTGGAAAGATGGAGTGGAAAAAGATTTTGTGTGATCGGGGCCTGAACATGCAGGAGGGTGAAAGGAGGGCAAGGAATAGAGTGAATTGGAGCGATGTGGTATACCGGGGTTGACGTGCTGTCAGTGGATTGAATCAAGGCATGTGAAGCGTCTGGGGTAAACCATGGAAAGTTGTGTAGGTATGTATATTTGCGTGTGTGGACGTATGTATATGCATGTGTATGGGGGTGGGTTGGGCCATTTCTTTCGTCTGTTTCCTTGCGCTACCTCGCAAACGCGGGAGACAGCGACAAAGCAAAAAGAAAAAAAAAAATATATATATATATGTATATATATATATATATATATATATATATATATATATATATATATATATATATATATATATATATTATATATATATATATATATATATATATATATATAAATATATATATGTATATATATTATTTTTTTTGCTTTGTCGCTGTCTCCGGCGTTTGCGAGGTAGCGCAACGAAAGAGACGAAAAAAATGGCCCAACCCACCCCCATACACATGCCTTGATTCAGTCCACTGACAGCACGTCAACCCCGGTATACCACATCGCTCCAATTCACTCTATTCTTTGCTCTCCTTTCACCCTCCTGCATGTTCAGGCCCCGATCACACAAAATCTTTTTCACTCCATCTTTCCACCTCCAATTTCGTCTCCCTCTTCTCCTCGTTCCCTCCACCTCCGACACATATATCCTCTTGGTCAATCTTTCCTCACTCATTCTCTCCATGTGACCAAACCATTTGAAAACACCCTATTCTGCTCTCTCAACCATGCTCTTTTTATTTCCACACATCTCTCTTACCCTTACGTTACTTACTCGATCAAACCACCTCACACCACACATTGTCCTCAAACATCTCATTTCCAGCATATCCATCCTCCTGCGCACAACTCTATCCATAGTCCACGCCTCGCAACCATACAACATTGTTGGAACCACTATTCCTTCAAACATACCCATTTTTGCTTTCCGAGATAATGTTCTCGACTTCCACTCATTCTTCTAGGCTCCCAGAATTTTCGCCCCCTCCCCCACCCTATGATCCACTTCCGCTTCCATGGTTCCATCCGCTGCCAGATCCACTCCCAGATATCTAAAACACTTCACTTCCTCCAGTTTTTCTCCATTCAAACTCACCTCCCAATTGAATTGACCCTCAACCCTACTGTACCTAATAACCTTGCTCTTATTCACTTTTACTCTTAACTTTCTTCTTTCACACACTTTACCAAACTCAGTCACCAGCTTCTGCAGTTTCTCACATGAATCAGCCACCAGCGCTGTATCATCAGCGAACAACAACTGACTCACTTCCCAAGCTCTCTCATCCCCAACAGACTTCATACTTGCCCCTCTTTCCAAAACTCTTGCATTCACCTCCCTAACAACCCCATCCATAAACAAATTAAACAACCATGGAGACATCACACACACCTGCCGCAAACCTACATTCACTGAGAACCAATCACTTTCTTCTCTTCCTACACATACACATGCCTTACATCCTCGATAAAAACTTTTCACTGCTTCTAACAACTTGCCTCCCACACCATATATTCTTAATACCTTCCACAGAGCATCTCTATGAACTCTATCATATGCCTTCTCTAGATCCATAAATGCTACATACAAATCTATTTGCTTTTTTAAGTATTTCTCACACACATTCTTCAAAGCAAACACCTGATCCACACATCCTCTACCACTTCTGAAACCACACTGCTCTTCCCCAATCTGATGCTCTGTACATGCCTTCACCCTCTTAATCAGACACCTAGCATGCACGGAAATACTGCTACCTGTGTATCTGGAGGAACTGCATCGACAGCAAAGCGAGCCAGTGCTGCAGTAGCTGTTAAATTCCTTTCCCTGATGCAGGCTATTGTCCTTCCTTTATGTCACAAGTAAAATTGGATTGCTATAACTCATCACAAACACACTTTATCGTCGCACATATCACACATAACTCTTGGCAGCATGTAACGTCATATAAAGCGTTTATTCTAAACCCCAATCATATGTGGTGTCTGAACTTAGTGTACTACAAAGATTCCTGTCACGCGCCCCATGGATCCTGAGCGACCTAACTTTGATACCATCTGGCTTAAAATTTCTTTACCATTTTCATCTTTGTTTTTATGTGTCATGTGTTTTCCCTCGAAGTACGCACAACTCCTCGAGTGTTTGGCCTCCTACTACGATATGTTCCTGTACTTACATCCACATTCAGGCGATTTCATTGTCTATCACAACGAGTGGCTTGGCTTTGCTCGTGATGACCTCAGTGGAGTCGAGGCCACGTCCCTTCTTCACGACATGGAACATATAATGAAACGCTCAACACAGGTATCTGATCATCACGCCACCCCTCTAAAACACTCGACCTCTTTCATTAAGTTTGAACCTTCTAGATATACATGAACTATTTCTGCTACCTAAGGATCTTCCGATCACGGCCCCACCTCTTTTACTTACAACTTAGGACGCACACCCTGTAGCCTTATCTTAAAAATCCAGCTTAGGCACCATGAGATATCCTATTGATCTTTGCGACCTTGAAACTATCACTATTTTGCTGGCTAGATCGCTTCCAGCTGTGATGACCATATAGAGGAGGTCATCTTCGCTGGGATGGAGTCTTACGTCTGCTGAGTGACAGCTCTTGCTCTGATGTCTGCGGCATCATGGCCGGAGAGTATCACGCAATGAAAATCTTTCCCTTTCCTGAACCTCCTTACGCTTTTATGTCAGTATAGAACCACTGTTCAGTACGGCAGTACAAAACCATTGTACAGTAGGGCTGTTCTTTGTAGATAAAAACACATCTTCAAAAGGATTTTGCACAGATTCTCTACATTAGTGTATCATCTGAGACTGACTCACTGCCATTCTTATAAAGACCTAAAGTCTATTTTGAATTATCTTATCTAAACTTTTTTTTTCATTTATTCTCACTAACGATACCTTTACCCTCCATGTAATCAATGTCTGAAGCAGCAGACGTTTTCAGTCATGCTTTGCTTTTGCATTTTTCCTTGAGTGTTTTCTTCGATTTGCCATTTTCCGTAAGACCTCTAATACTTTTCCTATTGTTTTCTTCCACTTATATATACATTCGAGTCACACAAAATGTCATCATTTACTTGTTGTACTGTCTACCATACGTTCATTAATCTTTTCTAAAACGGTTTATAGTCAGTGGTTTTACGTCTCTAAGTCTTTCTTTTTATGCATGCATAATTCTTGCACAATGTAGCCTAATTTGTTTACCTGGGAAAAAAGAGCGAGGAACTGATAAATAGTTTGCCCAGGAGAAATATTATGACTGAGCCGAGTGCGGGAAACCAGTTTCAAGGTACAACATAAGTTCAGCGATATTTGTATATCATGTCTGTAACTGCAGGATTGGTGTTTTATGATACGCAGTGACTCTGTGGTTGCATAACTGTACGATATCTATATCTATAAGTTATTTTCATAGTTGAAAAAGACGTTTTTCTGTACTTGCTTAGGCTGGATAAATCATTTACAAATATACGCTTGTAAATTCAGATGGGTGCAATATCTTACATCTGTCATATTGTTACCGAGTCTCTCCAGTCACTGAAAACAATCGATCGCTGGGAAGTGAAGCGACTAACGCGCTCAAGTATATTATAGAAAGAGAATATGGTAAGGGAACGTTGGGTCGTGAATTTCCCACTTCTCGCGAGGGTTTCCATCCCGATCTATGTTACTGATGTCTGTACGTCTGTACCTCTCTCTCATAGCTGAAGGTGATGTCTAAGTGGTCTTTGGTCTGTGCCTGGTCCTCAGTTCCTCAAATAAATCTAACACCGAAGTGTCTCGTCCACTGGTCTTTGGTGGCTTTTCAGCATTCAACCCTTCTGGATCGATCAGTCATTAACGATGTGTCTGTCGCAGTTTAGTCAGGCCTGGGTATTACTGCACTGGCAAAGGTGGAGGATATGCTATCAAATAGCTTACAGGTCCAGAGGTTGGTATGCTCCATCCGCAAGTAGCATTTTTTGTGAAACCGAAACTGGATACCTTTACCGTAAAGACCAGCTCATGTTCTTTACTTTATTCATGCATTACTATGAAAGCAAAAGTGAGGATCGTTGAGACTCATTATTTATCTTTTAATCACTGTGTTTTGTGTTACTCGAGTAGAAGAACGGCGTAAAAATTTAATGATTTATCTAACTGGCTTTCTGTCTTCCAATGCTGGAGGAGCTGCTGGGTTATCCAATCCTACAAGCGCAAACTGAACAGCTTCTCCTTGCTCGGCAAAGTGGCTATGCATAACACATATTCACTCAACCGTGTACGTTTCTATTGTCTTTGTTTATACGTGGGTAACTGGAGAGGAGGCTGCGTTGCTTGCAGAATATGATCATCAGAAATGCTTCAGTAAACGTCAGGCAGTCTATTGTAGTGATAGTATCCACTGGTGGCAAGTGTTCCTAGCACCCGGCAGGTGCGGGAGGTCAGGGTGGTGGCAGGTGGAGGGAACTAACGGGTTGTTGGTCGTCCAGATGCATGTTAGTCTGAACTAGAGAAATCTCTTGCATTTTCACCTTCTGTTGAATCCATTTCGTAAAGAATGCTGCCGCAGGCACGAAAATGTTCGATTTCACAGCGACAGCAGCAGTTCCATAACAGCCAGCATGATGACAACCCTCCTGGGGTTTCCTACACCCACCTGCCATCTCATGTCCTCAGGAAACGAGAAGCTGTGATGGATGTCCCAGGCCAGATTACACCAGAGACAAGAGGAAGCACCATGAGGACCTACACAACCCAGCTGGTGAATTGTACCTTACTGGAGCGGAGTGCCAAATTGAAACCTTTTTTTTTTTTTACTAAGCTTGCGATAGTTTCACTCACTATAACCGTCGTTTGAAAGTGCATATTTTTTTATGATGTTTTGTCTTTTTCCTCTGCGCCTAAAATGAAAATTCATCCCGCACGTAGGCAGTACAAATGTAGTGTTATACATAAAAGTGAAGCATGTATGAAGCATGTAGCGCTAGAATTACAGAAACATCTATCAGCAAAATGTCATTTTGTTCCGTTAAACTGTGTGTAGACTGAAACCACGTCAGTTGAAGAGCCAAGTTAAGCCATAACTAAAGTTTTAAATACTTTTATAATCACACTTAAGAAGGCAGGTGGCTAACGTACCATAAACTCCTGATATTCCATATTCGACATATTCGTTAGTGAGTTATCAATGCCAGCGACATTTGTAAGAAGAGAGAGAGAGAGAGAGAGAGAGAGAGAGAGAGAGAGAGAGAGAGAGAGAGAGAGAGAGAGAGAGAGAGAGAGAGAGAGAGAGAGAGTGTGTATCATTCTGCGAGTAATTACGTCCAGATTCTGCCAAAAGGTAGGACCAGCGCGTGGCGTTCACTGCAGGGAAATAATTTGTTAAGAATGAAGAGTTGTGTGAGTTTGGTGTTGTTGAGTGTTATGTGTGAGATGGAGGGAGTGTGCTTGTGAAGTGAGCGTCAGCAATTCAGTTGTATGACTATCATAAAACATTAATACATCGCGGGAATATGACGTAATGTAATACTGTATACCAGTAATGTGAGATACCATATTACAGCGTTATTATACCGTGGGGGATTATAACAACTACAGTGTGATACCAGGTAAAAAATATAATGGAAGTATGTTGTATAATGTGAGACAGAGTAATGTCTCCACAACAGGTTAGCAACATCAGAATTATTATACGCTGCAGTACAGGATAACACACCACCTCGTAATTATACAATATAATGCAGGGTAACATAACACGTCATTAACATATCATCGTAACACCTAGTCAATATACACTATAATGCCAGATAACACCAGGCGAACAAGATATCTATTGATAGGTCTGTAATGTGAAATAGTCTAACGCAACAATGTAGAGTAATATGCAGGCTCGCATTGTAAACCATTACCTCATGTAAAAAAAACACCATAACATTGTACAGTTTAATGGAATTTAACACTGTCCAACATAATGCTGAATGTGATCACATAAGAACATACTGTATGGTAAGAAAACATCAAGACATTATAAGGAACGATAATTACATATCACTAAATCGTAATATAATCGTAAGACTAAAGACTACACAGACAAAACACGGTATAATAGGATGTAAAACATCTCTAGAGCATTATCAAGTACAGTGGATAATATAATATATTTCAACATTATGCAATGAAAATATAGGGTAAGATACACCTCATCAGATGGTATAATGTAACCAGGTACCACAAACATTACTGTACACGGTCGTGCAAGATAACATCATGACTATGTATCATAATGTAGAGAAGAGATCTATTATGATTTGATGTACGACAGTCGACTGTAGAGAGTAAACACCAATGAAACTACACTGAAGGGTAAGTTAACACCTGTAACTCATATGGCATAAAGTATCGTTGAATACTACCATGAGAGTATATGATATTGGTTATGATGTAACCAAGACATGATAGAGTATAGACAAGGATGAGGTGACAGTATAAGGTATAGGGAGAAGCTGCAGTAAAAGGTGGGAAACATAAGCGGTTGAGGTATGGTATAACACTAGCACATTAGAGCAGCCCTGGTAACGTCCACCTCTGTCCCAGCAGGTGTAATATTTCCTGGTCTGGAAATATTCCTGTGGAACCATTACTTTCTCTCCCAGTTCCCAACTTAATTTCAGCTGGGCATTAAATCTTGACTCCTCGCCTGACGCTCACATCTTTATGAAGTCATCAAGCAGTGCAGACGACCTGAGCACAATCTTTACGGGGAGAGAGAGAGAGAGAGAGAGAGAGAGAGAGAGAGAGAGAGAGAGAGAGAGAGAGAGAGAGAGAGAGTTACATAGATACACAGACCACAAAGACCCAAGGTCCAGACGAGGTGGTCTGGCATTAACACTACTTAAATAAATAAAAAGAAAAAACTGTCCCCTTTAAACCAATAGAAGAAAAGGATAGCAACGTAAAGACTCCCCCTTACTCCCTCCTGCACACGCCTGACGGAGGACAGGTAGAAAATATTTCTTGCGTGATTAAAGTGCTTGAAGATTTTTATAGAAAAGTTATACGGTAGAATGAACATGAATATATCATGCATCCCATCACCAATGACATGTATCCCTTCACTTTTATTTTATAAAGACAATGATAAGGATAACTTGAGCTCCAGCCTCTCGATGTACCATGCCTTGTATTGTTTTTGATCTTGGAGAATAATGCAATCATTCTTACCTACTCTCTCAAAGGAGGTGACATGGGCTAATGTTGGTATACCCCGTGGTATGGCCAAGGAGAGATCTGTGGTTGAGAAGGTAGCATGACATATACCACAGCATCATGATGCCTAATTAAATCATATATTCATTAACAGTGACAATTGATGATCAAGCCTAATACTGAAGACATTTTGGGTATTGCTCTGAGGAAACATTGTGAGAACTTATTCCACATATCAGAACAGTCCACATTAACTCGGTGACCTCTTAGTCCATCCCTGTCGTTGGTAGTGCTGTCGCTTATGTAGAGATTTTCACTGTCGACGTTGTATTCTAAAACATTATATTATTTTGCCCCAGAGGCGTCTCTTGCTTAGGAAGAAGAAATCTGGTTCTCGCAGTCTCTCCTCATATGGTTTTTTACGCAAGGAAGGAATCAATTTTAGTTGCTCTTCGCTGCACTGCTTCCTAATTAAGAATATCTTTGCTTAACTGAAGCCCAAAACTTAGCTGTAGTGGCAATAAATACACATCTTTGCTCGTGTATATAAAGTTTCTGTTTACAAATCCTATGCTTTCTTGACATCTTCTTTGCAATGCTGGGAGAATGTGAAGTTTCTGGAGACAGTGACTCCAGGATCTCTCAGATTAGGGGTGTCCTTTATCTTGTGGCCCATCAGTTCATAATCAAATCTTGTGTTGAGATTTCGTAGTTGTAACAGCCTAACATTTTTCGACGTTGAGTGACAGTTGCCATGTACAAAACTAACCAGATATTTTATCTATATCCTCTTGTATCTTAGCCTATCTACTTTATTTAATACGATATTGCCGATCTGTCATCAGTAAATTTGGACATTTTTTTTTTTTTTGGTATTCAGTGATTTATGATAGAATTCAAGGAGGTTTGGAAAGCATGATTTGCGCCTTTACAACCATGCTGTGTATTATTGAACAGACTGTGTTGTTCCAGATAGACTATGATTTTATCTCCAATAATCGATTCCAGAAGTTTACAATTAATTGATGTGAGGCTAATAGGACGGTAATTGCTAGACGATTCAGAGCTTCCCTTTTTGTATTTAGGAGTGACGTCTGCCAGTCCCCAGTAGAGAGAGAGAGAGAGAGAGAGAGAGAGAGAGAGAGAGAGAGAGAGAGAGAGAGAGAGAGAGAGTTACATAGATACACAGACCACACGCACCCAAG
Organism: Panulirus ornatus; assembly: GCF_036320965.1. Taxonomy (NCBI): domain Eukaryota; kingdom Metazoa; phylum Arthropoda; class Malacostraca; order Decapoda; family Palinuridae; genus Panulirus; species Panulirus ornatus. Next base: position 31,471,277 of record NC_092242.1, read on the forward strand.
GTCCAGGCGAGGTGGTCTGAGCATAACGTTAAAACATAAGAACAGTCCCCCTGGAAAACAGTAAAAGAAAAAGATAGTGTAGAGCAAAGGCTCTCTCCCCCCCCCCCCCCCCCCCCCCCCCCACACACACACACACACACACACACACACACACACACACACACACACCACTCACTCTGGCGCACGCCGGACGGAAAACAGGTAGAAAAAAAATTGAAGATTGATAAGCCCGAAGAAAATATTTTATAGAAAGATAACGTAGAATGATCATGATTATGTCATGCGCTGAAACACCACAGACATGCACCCCTTCACCTTCTGTTATAAAGACAATACTAGAAATAAACTTGAGCTCCAGCCTCGACTTACCATACCGATATCATTTCTTATGTTGAAGAATGATAAGATAATTCTCATTCACTCTCTCAAAGCTGGTGATACGGGTTAATCACTGTTGGTACGTTACCGCAACATGGCCAAGGAGAGATCAGTGGTTGAGAAGGTAGCAAGATGCGTTATGATGATTGATTAGATGAATTATTCAATACCTGAGGATGACAGATAATGATCAAGTGTAATTTTGAAGATATTGAGAGTGTTGCCGTGAACAACATTTTCTGGGATCTTATTACACGCATCAGTAATGTCGATAGTATAAAGATATTAGTCCATTCGCTCTTGTCGGTAATGCTCGCGCTACTGCAAAGAAATGTTCAATGTCGATATTGTTCAATCCTTTAGGGATTTTCAAATATTCTATCAATTTGCCCCGGAGTTGCCTCGTGCTTAGAGAGAACAAGTTTAATTCTCGTAGTCTTTTCTAATATGGCTTGTTAGACAAGGAAGGAATCAGATTAGTTGGTCTTCGCAGCACTCCTTTCAATCTAAGAATATCCTTACTTAGAGAGAGAGAGAGAGAGAGAGAGAGAGAGAGAGAGAGAGAGAGAGAGAGAGAGAGAGAGAGAGAGGTGGGGGGGGGACTGCGCTGTATATTTGAGGAATGGTCTAACTGTTTTTGTACGTACATTTTCTGTTAATAAATCTTAACTTCCTATTTGTTTTCTTGGCAGCATCATTATAGTTCTGGGAGAAATTTGAAGTTATTGAAGAGAGTGACCCCCTAGATCTCTCACACTAGGGGTGCCCATCTTGTGACCCACCGGTTCATAATCAAATTTTTTTTGTTAACGTTTCTTATTTGTAATAGTTGACATTTACTGACGTTAAATGGCATTTGCCATTCACTAGACCATTCAAAGATTTTATCTAGATCCTCTTGTAATCTTTAGCCTTTTCAGATAATATGACATTGCCGATCTTTGTATCATCTGTAAATTTGAATGCTAGGCTATTTAGCGTCACGTCAATATCGTTTATATAAATGATGAGAAGTATAGGACCCAGGACGGATCCTTGGTGGACACAACTAGCAACGGTTGACTACGGTAATGATTCCTCACTCATTACCACTCTCTGCATCCTACCGAGTAACCAGGTTTATATCCAATTTTCTATGCAACCAGCAATCGTGAAGGCCCTGAATTTATGCATAAATTTGACGTAAGGGACTTTGTCAAATGCTTTTTTAGAAGTCCAGAAATATTATATCCATTGCATTATCTTGTGGGTATTGGATGATTTAACACAATTCAAGGAGGTTTGGAAAGCATGATGTGCCCCTTCTAAAACCATGCTGTGTAGCATTGTTCAGCCTGTGTTGTCACAGGTAATCTACAATTTTATCTTTGATAATCGATTCCAGAAGTTTACACATAATTGATGTGAGGCTAATAGGACGGTAATTACCAGGTAACACGAGGCTTCTCCTTTTGTCTACAGGAGTGACGTCTACCAGTCTCCAGTCCTGGGAGTATTCCATCCCAAAGAGATTTATAGAACATCTGGGTTAACGGTCCAGCAATTTCGTGTTTGACGTTTTTAATCACTCATGGAAAGAAACAATCAGGACCTGGGCTTATGTTAGTCTTCAACTGATCTTTGTCATTGCATCTTTAACTATAACGGTAAAGTCTTGCTTCGTGTGTGTTATTTATCACTGTCTGAAGATTCGTGCCGTTGCTTTCTAGCGTAAAAACCAAGAAACTTGTTCAGGGTTGTTGCTATGTTTTTATCTCCCATACTGGGTTCCCATCCTTATTAACTAAAGGTCCTACTCCACTCCTTATGTTTCTTATTATTTGATAAGTCTACAAAATCTTTTGTGATGTATTACCATCTCTTGCCATATTCACTTTGTATTCTCTCCTGGCTTTTTTTACAATGACTTTCACTTGTCTTCTGATTGCTTTACATTGCGTAGCATTATTTGGGTCACTGTCTGATTTCTTCAGCTTATAGAGTTTACCTCTGCTACCGCCGACAATATCTTGGGAGTACCATTCAGGCTTTCTGTTAGTTTTATTGTTTTTGTCGTGCATGGAAATGAATGTCACTTGATTTTGCATAAACTGGCGCTTAAAACTGGCCCATGATTCTTGTGGACATGAAGCAACAAGGGTGAGATTCTTTAATGCGTCGCGCAGTTTATCAAAATCTGCCCTTTTTTAGTCAGGGGTAACAGTACTGGTTTTAAGGAAGTCAGTTTTGCTATTTACTTCGAACCTAAACATGCTACGGTCACAAGTGCTTAGATGTTCTCCAACTCGGGTATAAATCTGTAAGAACTCCTCGGTTCGGTGACGGGCTGGTAAAGACAATTGTCGTCGACAAAGTTGGTAAGTGTAGTAGATTCATTTTCTACACCTGAGATAGTTTGTTTGTTGATTTCTGGAAAGTTAGATTCTCCAAGAAAGATCGAGTCTTTATCCTGTGTTGCTCGACGTAAACTCTTGTATATGGCAGTGTCAATGTCTGCTGGCTGACCACGGCGTCTATAGACGACGTTCATGTAAAGTTGGAAGATTTTGTGCTAATCTCAATACCCAGGTTTTAGCAGTGGTGGGTGTTGTAGTATGAATTTCGATGGGGTTTAGGTAAGAGTTTATCTATAGTTCAGCTCCTCCTCCTCGACCGTCTCTGTCACTTACAGATAATTTGTAGTCTGGTAGATTGTACTCGCTAATCAGATCGTTGTTTTTCGTGTTCAGAAATGTCTTTGTTAAACTAATGATATCAGCGTGTTCACTGTTTACCAAACAATGTAATTCAATTTTTTTTTCGGATGAATCATATATTCATGTACAGCCCAGTTAATGTCTTCGAGTGATTTCTGTAGCAGACTGGCGGTGGTGTTATCTGGTGACCAGCCTTTTCTATACTGAAGTGTGACGAGCCTCTATGACCTACATACCTGACGTCACTGTCTCGCTGGGTGAGGAGGAGGTTCATCTGACCTCCCTCGTTTGACATGTAACAGACCCGACCTGTCTTCAAAACGTCCGTTTGACGTGGTCAACACACAGACCTGTGGCTGTCAGGCAATTTGATCTTTGATTCGCACAGCTAAGAGTTCTGCCTTATATCATTGAGGTGAATGCCGTCTCTGTTGTATCATTCCTTGTCTCCTGTGAATTCGTGCGACAGATCTAAGAATTCGATGTTAGTATCCGTGCACAAGCGTTTCAGTTTTTCACCTACACCTAGAGCTCTACTTGGGGCGTTGTTACCTACATTAAGGCGCGGGGGAGCGCCAACTATAACAACATTCATCACTAAACATAACTTTTCATTTGGTACTTTAATGTCTTTAACTTGTTATTTAGAGCAGAAAATTCTGACACATGGGTAGACGTGGACTGTTTCTCTTAGCTCTCGAACTTCACATCAAGTGTTTACCCAGATTTCTGACCAACGAGTCTCAGATAACCACGTAACAATTGTCTTCGTTCTTTTCTTGCAAGTCGTTGAGTAGTGCAGATCGCTTGTTCGTTGGTATAGCTGGCGGGGGTGGGAGGGAGATAGTAAGTGGCTGCTTGAGGAGGGAGGGGAAGGACTGGATGGGTGATTGAGATGTGACGTAGACTTGGAGGAGGTGATGGATGTAGGGCGAGGGAGGACCGTAGTGGAGGGGCGGGACTGGATCTTGGGGGGGGGGGGGGGGGGTGAACATGATGAGGTTTAGAAGGGGCCGTGGTAGCATAGGCTGTGGGGGGAGGGCACCACCGGGGGTGGGTTGTAGCGGGTAGTGGACATTGAACGGATATGGAAGAGGAGGTTGTGTGGAGAGGCTGCGAGCGAGGGAGGGGTGGACCAGAATAATGGGGGGAGGGAGTACACACTCTGGGGTGGGATAATGCGGGTAAGGTCAGGTGCGCCATTTTCAAATTCTGCATCTCTTCCCTTTGTATCAAGATATCCTCAGTTGACAATTTGAGTTTTGCCTTAATATCACTTACATAACTTTGTTTAAACTTCTCTTCCAGGTTACTACATGTTACGCAGAACTTCTCTTCCAGGTTACTACAGGTTACGCAGAACTCTTCCAGGTTATTACAGGTTACGCAGAACTTCTCTTCCAGGTTACTACAGGTTACGCAGAACTTCTCTTCCAGGTTACTACAGGTTACGCAGAACTCTTCCAGGTTACTACAGGTTAAGCAGAACTTCTCTTCCAGGTTACTACAGGCTCTTCCAGGTTACTACAGGTTATGCATAACTTCTCTTCCAGGTTACGTAGAAATTCTCCAGGTTACGATAGGTTACGCAGAGCGAACAATGTTTGTACGCTCCATCTGGTCCCGTTATCATAAAATCTTTAATAAAGTATCGACCACAGGATGTACATGGGGAGGATAGTAGCTGGTGCTATTGTGAAGAGAGAGAGAGAGAGAGAGAGAGAGAGAGAGAGAGAGAGAGAGAGAGAGAGAGAGAGAGAGAGAGAGAGAGAGAGAGAGAGAGAGAGAGAGAGAGAGAGAGAGAGAGAGAGAGAGAGAGAGAGAGAGAGAGAGAGAGAGAGATAATGAAAACAAATTTGCGATACTTCATTTTACAATAATGAATTTTGCAATTGTCTTGAATGTGAAACGAGACAGTGGATGAATATAATGTCAGGAAGAGCCAGTAAGAGACACTGCTAACATGAACAATGATATGAGGCCAACCCATCCTGCGAGGCCCGGTACATGAGATGTACCTCTACTGTGTACATATGTATCCCAGCAGAGCCACAGATACTCTGGCCAAGATGATGAACATACATGACTTGAGGCACCTTAACCTGCGTGATGACTGAGACACACAAGACTAGGTTTTAGCTTTATTAACACTCACTTATTAGATACAAGCGATGGACTGTAGTACAGAAAATACAGGAGGCAAATGTTGAACGTTTCCAACATTCTACTCAAACGGTATTAAAAAGAAATGAAGCAAATCCTCATATCTTGATTCTGTCATGATGGGTAACAGCTATAATTGGTGTAATGAATCACTTGATATCATTAAGTGATTACGTTACTATCACTTTTCCCTGAACAAAAGTCTATGTGTAACTGAGGTATAGCCAAACCTGTGAAGTTTTTTCTAGTTCTTATCAAAAGCTTCAAATTTCATCATGAGTCTTGTTAGAGCTCATTCTTAAGTTCACAAAAAATCTTTCTTCCGTCCCACCAAAACTTGCTCAGTGCTGTTAACAAGAAGGATAAACATGAGCAGTTTTCACGGTATTGGCAAAAGGTATTCTTATATTCAAAGAAGCAGGTATGATATTCAACTTATATAACAGCTATAAAATCATACACTTCTGTAGAAAGAGTCTATCATAACTATGATCTTAAGGAAGGGATGGATGTAAAGTAAACAATATGAAACATGATCATATAGAACGAAAAAGACGAAAAAATCTCGTGAGACCCTCACTTCCTCTTTGATTTCCAGTGAACATTTTGCTATTTGTATATGAAGACTGTAAGACTGTAAGGGAGAGTCAGAGCTAAATGAACATTCTCATGTATACTGTCAAGAAAAGTCGAGAGTTGTCGGACAACGTTACCAAAGAAATGCACTTACGTTTTGAATGCTTTTAAATAAAAATCTTAAGAAAACATCTTTCTTGAACTTGGCCACTTTAAAGATTTTATGATTTGATCAACATCGAGGGAAGTGCACAGCTGCATATACGTCATCGCCAGAGTTCACTTCGTCATCATGCAGTATTCGACCTTCACTTACGACTAATCACTACGAGTGAGTGAGTGAATGGTATTCGATTCCAGGGTGTTTTGTCGGAACACTTCCTTGAATCTACCAGTAAGGGTTGGATGGTAAGTATTGTGCTGAAAAACGGAAAATGACAAGGCACCTCAAAATAAGAAAATGAGAAGGAAAAAGGAAACAACTGTAAACATACATCCGCCGGAAGTGAGACCGGGAGTGGGTTGTAGCGGGTAGTGGACATTGAACGGATATGGAAGAGGAGGTTGTGTGGGGAGGCTGCGAGCGAGGGAGGGGTAGACCAGAATAATGGGGGGAGGGAGTACACACTCTGGGGTGGGATAATGCGGGTAAGGACAGGTGCGCCATTTTCAAATTCTGCATCTCCTCCCTCTGTATCAAGATATCCTCAGTTGACAATTTGAGTTTTGCCTTAATATCACTTACATAACTTTGTTTAAACTTCTCTTCCAGGTTACTACATGTTACGCAGAACTTCTCTTCCAGGTTACTACATGTTACGCAGAACTTCTCTTCCAGGTTACTACAGGTTACGAAGAACTTCTCTTCCAGGTTACTACAGGTTACGCAGAACTTCTCTTCCAGGTTACTACAGCTTACGCAGAACTCTTCCAGGTTACTACATGTTACGCAGAACTTCTCTTCCAGGTTACTACAGGTTACGAAGAACTTCTCTTCCAGGTTACTACAGGTTACGCAGAACTTCTCTTCCAGGTTACTACAGCTTACGCAGAACTCTTCCAGGTTACTACATGTTACGCAGAACTTCTCTTCCAGGTTACTACAGGTTACGAAGAACTTCTCTTCCAGGTTACTACAGCTTACGCAGAACTTCTCTTCCAGGTTACTACAGGTTATGCATAACTTCTCTTCCAGGTTACTACAGGTTAAGCAGAACTTCTCTTCCAGGTTACTACAGGCTCTTCCAGGTTACTACAGGTTATGCATAACTTCTCTTCCAGGTTACGTAGAAATTCTCCAGGTTACGATAGGTTACGCAGAGCGAACAATGTTTGTACGCTCCATCTGGTCCCGTTATCATAAAATCTTTAATAAAGTATCGACCACAGGATGTACATGGGGAGGATAGTAGCTGGTGCTATTGTGAAGAGAGAGAGAGAGAGAGAGAGAGAGAGAGAGAGAGAGAGAGAGAGAGAGAGAGAGAGAGAGAGAGAGAGAGAGAGAGAGAGAGAGAGAGAGAGAGAGAGAGAGAATGAAAACAAATTTGCGATACTTCATTTTACAATAATGAATTTTGCAATTGTCTTGAATGTGAAACGAGACAGTGGATGAATATAATGTCAGGAAGAGCCAGTAAGAGACACTGCTAACATGAACAATGATATGAGGCCAACCCATCCTGCGAGGCCCGGTACATGAGATGTACCTCTACTGTGTACATAGGTATCCCAGCAGAGCCACAGATACTCTGGCCAAGATGATGAACATACATGACTTCAGGCACCTTAACCTGCGTGATGACTGAGACACACAAGACTAGGTTTTAGCTTTATTAACACTCACTTATTAGATATAAGCGATGGACTGTAGTACAGAAAATACAGGAGGCAAATGTTGAACGTTTCCAACATTCTACTCAAACGGTATTAAAATGAAATGAAGCAAATCCTCATATCTTGATTCTGTCATGATGGGTAACAGCTATAATTGGTGTAATGAATCACTTGATATCATTAAGTGATTACGTTACTATCACTTTTCCCTGAACAAAAGTCTATGTGTAACTGAGGTATAGCCAAACCTGTGAAGTTTTTTCTAGTTCTTATCAAAAGCTTCAAATTTCATCATGAGTCTTGTTAGAGCTCATTCTTAAGTTCACAAAAAATCTTTCTTCCGTCCCACCAAAACTTGCTCAGTGCTGTTAACAAGAAGGATAAACATGAGCAGTTTTCACGGTATTGGCAAAAGGTATTCTTATATTCAAAGAAGCAGGTATGATATTCAACTTATATAACAGCTATAAAATCATACACTTCTGTAGAAAGAGTCTATCATAACTATGATCTTAAGGAAGGGATAGATGTAAAGTAAACAATATGAAACATGATCAAATAGAACGAAAAAGACGAAAAAATCTCGTGAGACCCTCACTTCCTCTTTGATTTCCAGTGAACATTTTGCTATTCGTATATGAAGACTGTAAGACTGTAAGGGAGATTCAGAGCTAAATGAACAATCTCATGTATACTGTCAAGAAAAGTCGAGAGTTGTCGGACAACGTTACTAAAGAAATGCACTTACGTTTTAAATGCTTTTAAATAAAAATCTTAAGAAAACATCTTTCTTTAACTTGGCCACTTTAAAGATTTTATGATTTGATCAACATCGAGGGAAGTGCACAGGTGCATGTACGTCATCGCCAGAGTTCACTTCGTCATCATGCAGTATTCGACCTTCACTTGCGACTAATCACTACGAGTGAGTGAGTGAATGGTATTCGATTCCAGGGTGTTTTGTCGGAACACTTCCTTGAATCTACCAGTAAGGGGTGGATGGTAAGTATTGTGCTGAAAAACGGAAAATGACAGGGCACCTCAAAATAATAAAATGAGAAGGAAAAAGGAAACTACTGTAAACATACATCCGCCGGAAGTGAGACATGTCAGGTCAAGAAGTTCTCTCCTCAGCTCAAGAATGTTGATGACCTGCTGACGTACGACTTCAGTTTCCGGCTCCCAACCTCTTGGCTTCCCTCACTGTGCAACCACTAATTATTTAGATTAATCGCCACTTGATATTCGTAAAGATTTATGGCATTTTGATACCAAAAGGCAAATTACCTTTGTAATCTATGTACGAACAAGTTCATAAGGTGAAGCGTTGTTAAGATATCGCTTGAGAAATTAGACACAATAAACAATTTGATTACTGTAACATACTCTGGCCCGGTATCCTACCGAAGGTTTCTAATTGTGTTATTGGGTTTGTTGGGTAGAGAAACAGCTGAAAATCTTTGTTTGTCGAGAGTTTTGTGGGAATGTTTGCATCTTGCCTTTAGAGTATCCTGGCCATATCTAAATATGATCTGCAGAATCTATTAAATTGGTGTTTAGTTAATTGGTGATCATATCTAGTGCACATATCTTTTACCACCTCAGTTGCATGAAACAATTTTCTCTTTATCTGAGGAACTGCAGTAGTTTCAATGATCCTTTCATACTGGTTGGAATCTTTATCCCTTGTTCTGCTACTCTGTAATATCCAATCAATCACAGCAAGCTGCACCCACCCACTTGCCTAAATCACAATTTCATTTCCATTCTCTCTTCTCGTTAGTGGTGTGGCAGCACTCGTAATAGTTCCCAGAATCCTATCATACAAACTCTGCAGATGTAACTTTATTTTCATAGGTTTTATTGTGGGAATTCTTTGAAAGCTTATCATTCTGAATTACATAAAGTTTTCTGATCTGTCTCTTCGCATGACAGAAAGAACAATGGCTGCTTGGTACACTAATTCTCTGACAATGGTAACATACATTATAAGTAACTCAAGAATTCTATCACCCTTCCTTGAAAAGGACAAAGAGCCGTTGCTTGATGTCACGCAAGGTGCACAAATGACGTATTACTGGATCGTTACTTACAGAGTTGAATCCAATAACACTCCAAAAAATTTATGCTCTAGAACACCATCAATTAGTTCTCCATTAAAAGTATGATCAGGAGGCTTTTACTTCTTATTTCACTCATTAGGTAATTATTCCACCTGCCTCAGATCTACTTCCTTCATATGAAGGGAAGTTCCTTTTAACAAATGGTCATCGCCACAATCTGTGAGCATAATACTTCAGTAATATGCATCTGATATCATCTACTTCATCAGCATATTGAGCATGGATGGTCTCGATACTGTTGTCTGTGCAGTTCCTAACTCTGTGCTTTCTTCCTCAAGCAAATGTCTCTGGCAACACACATTACCACACGTCTTAAAAGTAATTCCCAATCCATTTTGATAAATTTCTTCAACATACCTAAATTTGCTAATTCATTTATCATTACTTTATAACTAGCTATGTCAAACGCTTTCTGCATGTTAGCAAATGTTCTGTACTATACTAATCCTTTCCTTTCAAACAACCAAATATCTCAAGTGAAAGTATATCTCCATTCTGGTACAACAGCAAGTCAATCAAGATCCTTCCAGTTACGGGAGCTAAGGTGGCAACTCCAGCAGAAGTACACGAAATATACCAGGTGTAACATCTTCCAGAACATCAATTCAGACGGCTTAATACAGTTACATATCAGTCTCCTGTATATTACCGGTGCAGGGAATATCCACCAGGCCTTCAGTCTCAGGGCCGGGACAAAACTTACACAGAGTTCATCCCAGATATCCTGCTCTTCCTCATGTACCGAGAAAAGTTGACTAGAAGTACACGGACCAACGGAAAATAGTCAACGAAGGGTCGACAAACCCCATCTTAGTCGATGTCATCAAGATACATGGCCTAAGCTAGGGCATATATATATATATATATATATATATATATATATATATATATATATATATATATATATATATATATATATATATATATATATATAAATATATGGATCCTATGGATCATAGGGTGGAGGAGAGGACAAAAATCCTGGGAGCCTTGAAGAATGTGTGGAAGTCGAGAATATTATCTCGGAAAGCAAAAATGGGTATGTTTGAAGGAATAGTGGTTCCAAAAATGTTGTATGGTTGCGAGGCGTGGGCTATGGATAGAGTTGTGCGCAGGAGGATGGATGTGCTGGAAATGAGATGTTTGAGGACAATGTGTGGTGTGAGATGGTTTGATCGAGTAAGTAACGTAAGGGTAAGAGAGATGTGTGGAAATAAAATGAGCGTGGTTGAGAGAGCAGAAGAGGGTGTTTTGAAATGGTTTGGGCACATGGAGAGAATGAGTGAGGAAAGATTGACCAAGAGGATATATGTGTCGGAGGTGGAGGGAACGAGAAGTGGGAGACCAAATTGGAGGTGGAAAGATGGAGTGAAAAAGATCTTGTGTGATCGGGGCCTGAACATGCAGGAGGGTGAAAGGAAGGCAAGGAATAGAGTGAATTGGATCGATGTGGTATACCGGGGTTGACGTGCTGTCAGTGGATTGAATCAGGGCATGTGAAGCGTCTGGGGTAAACCATGGAAAGCTGTGTAGGTATGTATATTTGCGTGTGTGGACGTATGTATATACATGTGTATGGGGGTGGGTTGGGCCATTTCTTTCGTCTGTTTCCTTGCGCTACCTCGCAAACGCGGGAGACAGCGACAAAGCAAAGAAAAAAAAAAAATATATATATGTATATATATATATATATATATATATATTTTTTTTTTTTTTTTTTTCTTATACTTTGTCGCTGTCTCCCGCGTTTGCGAGGTAGCGCAAGGAAACAGACGAAAGAAATGGCCCAACCCCCCCCCCCCCATACACATGTACATACACACGTCCACACACGCAAATATACATACCTACACAGCTTTCCATGGTTTACCCCAGACGCTTCACATGCCTTGATTCAATCCACTGACAGCACGTCAAACCCTCTATACCACATCGCTCCAATTCACTCTATTCCTTGCCCTCCTTTCACCCTCCTGCATGTTCAGGCCCCGATCACACAAAATCTTTTTCACTCCATCTTTCCACCTCCAATTTGGTCTCCCTCTTCTCCTCGTTCCCTCCACCTCCGACACATATATCCTCTTGGTCAATCTTTCCTCACTCATTCTCTCCATGTGCCCAAACCATTTCAAAACACCCTCTTCTGCTCTCTCAACCACGCTCTTTTTATTTCCACACATCTCTCTTACCCTTACGTTACTTACTCGATCAAACCACCTCACACCACACATTGTCCTCAAACATCTCATTTCCAGCACATCCATCCTCCTGCGCACAACTCTATCCATAGCCCACGCCTCGCAACCATACAACATTGTTGGAACCACTATTCCTTCAAACATACCCATTTTTGCTTTCCGAGATAATGTTCTCGACTTCCACACATTTTTCAAGGCTCCCAAAATTTTCGCCCCCTCCCCTCCTATATATATATATATATATATATATATATATATATATATATATATATATATATATATATTGGAAAGGATCACAATTTTGCGCGTGATCAAGATATTCCTATGAATCCACGGGGAAAATGGAACACAAAAAGTTCCCAAGTGCACTTTCGTGTAATAATCACATCATCAGAGGAGACACAAGAGAGAAATATAACAGTCAGTTGATATACATCGAAGAGACGAAGCTAGGACGCCATATGGTAAACATGTGATTGTCCAAAACATACATCGAGCGTTCATAAACTCATCATTTTACAAATTTTATCAAAAATAAAGTTATCTAATTTGTACAGACCATCACTAATATTAAGATTATAATTCTTTGTGTATTTAATTATAGAGGTTTCAATGATATTTCTATTGGTAATAGAGTTAGAGTTAACAACTGAGATGGCGTTACTCGAGTCAATACAATGACCATAGTTTTTAACATAATCAAACAAGGCATTTGATTCTTGTCCCGTTCTTATACTATATTTATGTTGCTTAAGTCTAACAGAAAGATCCTTACCAGTCTGACCAACATAAAATTTATCACAGTTTCCACAAGGAACTTTATAGATGCAACCAAGAGAATTTTCTGGTGAATTCCTGATTGAGATATTCTTTATGTTATTATTGTTGCTAAAGGCAACATTTACATTAAAGGATTTAAGCAACATGGGAAGCAAAGTGAAAGAATTATTAAAGGGGAGAGCTAAAAGATTCTTGGTGTCAATGAGAGGTTTGGGTTCAACTCTATAAAATGATTTCTTTGCTAACTTAAGGGATTTATCAATGAAAGATCTAGGGTACTTTAACTTAGATCCAATAGAATATATCTTCTCAAACTCATCAACAATAAACTCTGGACTGCAAATAAGTAATGCCCTTAGGAACATAGATTGAAATGGTGATAATTTAACTCTGTCATATTGAGATGAGTAATAATGAATATATGAGCATACATTGGTGGGTTTTCTGTATATGCTAAACTTAAACTTGCTTCCTTGTCTATGGATCATGCAATCTAAAAATGGTAGCATACCATTATTTTCATTTTTTAGAGTAAATTTGATGGAAGGTACTAAATTGTTAAGTAAGTGGAGAAATATACGTAAATTTTCATTTGTTGACCAAACACAAAGAACATCATCTACATACCTAAACCAAATTGCATTAGAAGGTAAGATATCCTTTAGTAATTTTGTTTCAAAATATTCCATATAAAGATTACTTAGTACAGGTGAAAGAGGGTTACCCATTACCATACCAAATTTTTGAGCATAATAATCTCCATTAAGTTGAAATATAGTCTTTTATACACAATTTTATCAGTTCAGTGAAATTAGACTTTGAAACAGGTAAATGAATATCATCCAAGACATCAAATAAATATTCTAAAAGGTCATCAACTGGAACTTTAGTGAAAAGGGAGGAAACATCAAAGCTAACTAGTTTGAAATCAAAATTAATATTGATATTGTTTAGCTTGTTGACTAAATCTATATTGTTCATGATATTAGAATTTGATACCTCACCCACTAAAGGACTTGATAAGGAAACTAACTATTTTGTTAATCTATATGTGATGGAGCCTACTGATCTCACTATAGGTCTTGCTGGAAAATTTTGTTTATGTGTTTAGATAAGTCCATACATATAAGGCAATGAAGGGGATAAAGATGACAAACTTTTGATGAGGGAAATGTTACCTTTCAACAACAACTTCATTTCTTTATTCAAGTGAGAATCAACTGCTTCTAAGGGATTTTTACTAAGTTTAGAATATGTAGTGTTATCATTTAGAAGATCATTCATTTTAGATCAATAGTTACTTTTGTCTAAAATCACAACAGTGTTAGCCTTATCTACTTTAGTAATAGTTCTTATGAATCTTTTAGGGCATATACATATATATATATATATATATATATATATATATATATATATATATATATATATATATATATATATATATATATATATATATATATATATATATATATATATATATATATACATATATATATATATATATATATATATATATATATATATATATATATATATATATATATATATATATATATATATATATATATATATATATATATATATATATATATATATGTATATATATATATATATATATATATATATATATATATATATATATATATATATATATATATATATATATATATATATATATATATATATTTATATATCTTTTTATTTTTTCTTATTTCCTTTGTCGCTGTCTCCCGCGTTTGCGAGCTAGCGCAAGGAAACAGACGAAAGAAATGGCCCAACCCACTCCCATACACAATGTATATACATACACGTCCACACACGCAAATATACATACCTATTCATCTCAATGTACACATATATATACACACACAGACACATACATATATACCCAGCCACACAGTTCACACTGTCTGCCTTTATTCATTCCCATCGCCACCTCGCCACACATGGAATACCATCCCCCTCCCCCCTCATGTGTGCGAGGTAGCACTAGGAAAAGACAACAAAGGCCCCATTCGTTCACACTCAGACTCTAGCTGCCATGCAATAATGCCCGAAACCACAGCTCCCTTTCCATATCCAGGCCCCACATAACTTTCCATGGTTTACCCCAAACGCTTCACATGCCCTGATTCAATCCACTGACAGAACGTCAACCCCGGTATACCACATCGATCCAATTCACTCTATTCCTTGCAATCCTTTCACCCTCCTGCATGTTCAGGCCACGATCACACAAAATCTTTTTCACTACATCTTTCCACCTCCAATTTGGTCTCCCACTTTTCCTCGTTCCCTCCACCTCCGACACATATATCCTCTTGGTCAATCTTTCCTCACTCCTTCTCTCCACGTGCCCAAACCATTTCAAAACACCCTCTCATGCTCTCTCAACCACGCTCTTTTTATTTCCACACATCTCTCTTACCCTTACATTACTTACTCGATCAAACCACCTCACACCACACATTATCCTCAAACATCTCATTTCCAGCACATCCACCCTCCTGCGCACAACTCTATCCATAGCCGACGCCTCGTAACCATACAACATTGTTGGAACCACTATTCCTTCAAACATAACCATTTTTGCTTTTCCAGATAACGCTCTCGACTTCCACACATTCTTCAAGGCTCCCAGGATTTTCGCCCCCTCCCCCAACCTATGATTCACTTCCGCTTCCATGGTTCCATCCGCTGCCAGATCCACTCACAGATATCTAAAACACTTTACTTCCTCCAGTTTTTCTCCATTCAAACTTATCTCCCAATTGACTTGACCCTCAACCCTACTGTACCTAATAACCTTGCTCTTATTCACATTTACTCTTAACTTTCTTCTTTCACACACTTTACCAAACTCAGTCACCAGCTTCTGCAGTTTCTCACATGAATCAGCCACCAGCGCTCAATCATCAGCGAACAACAATTGACTCACTTCCCAAGCTCTCTCATCCACAACAGACTTCATACTTGCCCCTCCTTCCAAAACTCTTGCATTCACCTCCCTAACAACCCCATCCATAAACAAATTAAACAACCTTGGAGACATCACACACCCCTGCCGCAAACCTACATTCACTGAGAACCAATCACTTTCCTCTCTTCCTACACGTACACATGCCTTACATCCTCGATAAAAACTTTTCACTGCTTCTAACAACTTGCCTCCCACACCATATATTCTTAATACCTTACACAGAACATCTCTATCAACTCTATCATATGCTTTCTCCAGATCCATAAATGCTACATACAAATCCATTTGCTTTTCTAAGTATTTCTCACAAACATTCTTCAAAGCAAACACCTGATCCACAAATCCTCTACCACTTCTGAAACCACACTGCTCTTCCCCAATCTGATGCTCTGTACATGCCTTCACCCTCTCAATCAATACCTTCCCATATGATTTACCAGGAATACTCAACAAACTTATACCTCTGTAACTTGAGCACTCACTCTTATCCCCTTTGCCTTTGTACAATGGCACTATGCACGCATTCCGCCAATCCTCAGGCACCTCACCATGAGTTATGCATACATTAAATAACCTTACCAAACAGTCAACAATACAGTCACCCCCCTTTTTTAATAAATTCCACTGCAATACCATCCAAACCTGCTGCCTTGCCTGCTTTTATCTTCCGCAAAGCTTTTACTACCTCTTCTCTGTTTACCAAATCATTTTCCCTAACCCTCTCACTTTGCACACCACCTCGACCAAAACACCCTATATCTGCCACTTTATCATCAAAGACAGCCAACAAACCTTCAAAATACTCACTCTATCTCCTTCTCACGTCACCATTACTTGTTACCACCTCCCCATTTGCGCCCTTCACTGAAGTTCCCATTTGCTCCCTTGTCTTACGCACTTTATTTACCTCCTTCCAGAACATCTTTTTATGCTCCCTAAAATTTAATGATACTCTCTCAACCTAACTCTCATTTGCCCTCTTTTTCACCTCTTGCGCCTTTCTCTTGACCTCCTGTCTCTTTCTTTTATACATCTCCCACTCAATTGCATTTTGTATATATATATATATATATATATATATATATATATATATATATATATATATATATATATATATATATATATATATATATATATATATATATATATGCATACATATACATATATATACGTATATATGTATATATTTCTCCCCTATCGCTCGAGATATGGGAGAAAGAATACTTCCCATGCATTCCTCACTTCTCGTAGAAGGCGCCTAAAGGGGGCGGGAGCGTGGGCTAGAAACCCTCCCCTCCTTATATTTTAACTTTCTAAGAGGGGAAACAGAAGAAGGAGTCACGCGTGGAGTGCTCATCCTTCTCGAAGGCTCAGATTGGGGTGTCTAAATGTGTGTGGATGTAACACAGATGAGAAAAATGAGAGCTAGGTAATATGTTTGACGAAATGTACCTGGATGTTTTGCCTCCGAGTGAAACGAAGCTCAAGCGCAACGGGGACGAGTGGTTTGGGAATGTCTTGAGAGTAAAGTCACGGGTTAGTGAAAGGACAAGAGCAAAGGAAGGAGTAGCACTACTCCTGAAGCAGGAGTGGTGGGAGTATGTGATAGAGTGTGAGAAAGTAAATTCTAGATTGTTTTGGGTAAAACTGCAAGTTGATGGAGAGAGATGGGTGATTATTGGTGCATATGCACCTGGGCATGAGAAGAAAGATCATGAGAGGCAAGTGTTTTGGGAGCAGCTGAATGAGTGTGTTAGTGAATTTTATTCACGAGACCGGGTTATAGTGGTGGGTGATTTGAATGCAGAGTTGAGTTATGTGGCAGTTGAAGGAATAATTGGTATACTTGGGGTGTTCAGTGTTGTAAATGGAAATGGTGAAGAGCTTGTAGATCTATTAGCTGAAAAATGACTGGTGATTGGGAATACCTAGTTTAAAAGGAGAGATATACATAAGTTTACGTATGTAAGTAGGAGAGATGGCCAGAGAGCGTTATTGGATTACGTGTTAATTGATAGGCACGCGAAAGAGAGACTTTTGGATGTTAATGTGCTGAGAGGTGCAATTGGAGGGATGTCTGATCATTATCTTGTGGAGGCGAAGGTGAAGATTTGTTAAGGTGTTCAGAAAAGAAAAGAGAATGGTTGGGTGAAGAGAGTGGTGAGAGTAAGTGATCTTGGGAAGGAGACTTGAGTGAGAAAGTACCAGGGGAGACTGAGTACAGAATGGAAAAAGGTGAGAACAAAAGAGGTAAGGGGAGTGGGGGAGGAATGGGATTTATTTAGGGAAGCAGTGATGACTTGCGCAAAAGATTCTTGTGGCTTGAGAAGCGTGGGAGGTGGGGAGATTAGAATGGGTAGTGAGTGGTGTGATGAAGAAGTAACATTATTAGTGAAAGAGAAGAGAGAGGCATTTGGCCCGTTTTTGCAGGGAAAAAAATGCAAATGAGTAAGAGATGTATAAAAGAAAGATTCAGGAGGTCAAGAGAAAGGTGCAAGAGGTGAAAAAGAGTGCAAATGAGAGTTGAGGTGAGAGAGTATCATTAAATTTTAGAGAGGATAAAACGATGTTCTGGAAGAAGGTAAATAAAGTGCGTAAGACAAGGGAACAAATGGGAACTTCAGTGAATGGGGCTAATGGGGAGGTGATAACAAGTAGTGGTGATGTGAGAAGGAGATGGAGTGTGTATCTTGAAGGTTTCTTGAATGTGTCTGATGATAGAGTGGTAGATATAGGGTGTTTTTCTCGAGGTGGTGTGCAAAGTGAGAGGTTTAGGGAGGATGATTTGGGAAACAGAGAAGAGGTACTAAAAGCTTTGCGGAAGATGAAAGCCGGCAAGGCAGCGGGTTTGGAAGGCATTGCAGTTGAATTTATTAAAAAAGAGTATCGTTGACTTTTTGGTATGGTTATATATTTATGTATAATTCATGGTGAGGTGCTTGAGGATTGGCGGAATGCTTGCATAGTGTCATTGTACAATGGCAAAGGGGACAAAGGTGAGTGCTCAAATTACAGAGGTATAATTTTGTTGACTATTCCTGGGAAATTATATGGAAGGGTACTAACTGAGAGGGTGAAGGCATGCACAAGGCATCAGATTGTGGAAGAGCAGTGTGGTTTCACAATTGGTAGAGGATGTGTACATCAGGTGTTTGCTTTGAAAAATGTATGTGAGAAATATTTATAAAAGCAAATGGATTTGTATTTAGCATTTATGGATCTGGAGAAGGCATATGATAGAGTTGATAGAGATGCTCTGTGGAAGGTTTTCAGAATATATGGTGTGAGAGGCAAGTTGTTAGAAGCAGTGAAATGTTTTTATCGAGGATGGAAGGCATGTGTACGTGTAGGAAGAGAGGAAAGTGATTGGTTCTCAGTGAATGTAGGTTTGCGGCAGGGGTGTGTGATGTCTCCATGGTTGTTTAATTTGTTTATGGATGGGGTTGTTGGGGAGGTGAATGCAAGAGTTTTGGAAAGAGGGGCAAGTATGAAGTCTGTTGGGGATGAGAGAGATTGGGAAGTGAGTCAGTTGTTGTTCGCTGATGATACAGCGCTGGTGGCTGATTCATGTGAGAAACTGCAGAAGCTGGTGACTGAGTTTGGTAAAGTGTGTGAAAGAAGAAAGTTAAGAGTAAATGTGAATAAGAGCAAGGTTATGAGGTACAGTAGGGTTGAGGGTCAAGTCAATTGGGAGGTGAGTTTGAATGGAGAAAAACTGGAGGAAGTGAAGTGTTTTAGATATCTGGGAGTGGATCTGGCAGCGGATGGAACCATGGAAGCGGAAGTGGATCATAGGGTGGGGGAGGGGGCGAAAATCCTGGGGGCCTTGAAGAATGTGTGGAAGTCGAGAACATTATCTCGGAAAGCAAAAATGGGTATGTTTGAAGGAATAGTGGTTCCAACAATGTTGTATGGTTGCGAGGCGTGGGCTATGGATAGAGTTGTGCGCAGGAGGATGGATGTGCTGGAAATGAGATGTTTGAGGACAATGTGTGGTGTGAGGTGGTTTGATCGAGTGAGTAACGTAAGGGTAAGAGAGATGTGTGGAAATAAAAAGAGCGTGGTTGAGAGAGCAGAAGAGGGTGTTTTGAAGTGGTTTGGGCACATGGAGAGGATGAGTGAGGAAAGATTGACCAAGAGGATATATGTGTCGGAGGTGGAGGGAACAAGGAGAAGAGGGAGACCAAATTGGAGGTGGAAAGATGGAGTGAAAAAGATTTTGTGTGATCGGGGCCTGAACATGCAGGAGGGTGAAAGGAGGGCAAGGAATAGAGTGAATTGAAGCGATGTGGTACACCGGGGTTGACGTGCTGTCAGTGGATTGAAGCAAGGCATGTGAAGCGTCTGGGGTAAACCATGGAAAGCTGTGTAGGTATGTATATTTGCGTGTGTGGACGTATGTATATACATGTGTATGGGGAGGGGGGTTGGGCCATTTCTTTCGTCTGTTTCCTTGCGCTACCTCGCAAACGCGGGAGACAGCGACAAAGTATAATAAAAAAATAAAATATGAATAAATATATATATATATATATATATATATATATATATATATATATATATATATATATATATATATATATATATATATATATATACATTATCTCTGGGGATTGGGGGGAAAGAATACTTCCCATGTATTACCTGCGTGCCGTAGAAGGCGACTAAAAGGGGAGGGATTGGGTCGCTGGAAATCCTTCCCTCTCGTTTTTTTTTTTTAATTTTCCAAAAGAAGGAACAGAGAACGAGGCCAGGTGAGGATATTCCCTCAGTGGCCCAGTCCTCTGTTCTTAACGCTACCTTGATAACGCGGGAAATAGCGAATAGTTTGAAAGAAAATATATATATATATATATATATATATATATATATATATATATATATATATATATATATATATATATATATAGTGACTACTTGCAAGTAAAAATTAGGAACTTTACATATGACCCAGTTGCCAGCATTGATAGATTTGTGAAGACTTTTCCTGTAGATCTGATAATCACTCGAATAAAAGTCACCATTTTTGATGGTCAGAAATTAAACCTCATATTGCATAAGAAATGAGTGTACCTAGCTGATCAGGAGAAAAATGATTCAAGTAAGGCAAAAGTAATGAAAATGATACGAAATAATGAATAGTCATGGTTTTACAATCCAGTTCATACCCGTATAAGTGGAACTCTGAATGAGGTTGCATAATGTATGTAAGATGAAGAGCAAGTGAGTATGTGATTTTCTTTCTGTAAAGATAGTTAATTAATACCTTTCCCTTAGAACCATTACTGTTACTAAGTCTTTTAGATGTTAGGAATGTAGATTTTTTGTGCATAGTTTAGCAGTTATGAATATTGTGGTACATTTGGAACCCTTCATTAAAAAGGAATATGTAGCAAGTTGAAATGGTACAGAATGGGCAAATGGCAATACAAGAAAGCATATCTGAAGTTTGTGATACAATTTGATATTAACAGGAACTGTAATGTAGTTTTCTTTTTTTTTTTAGGAAAGAAGCCGTATGATTCACAAACATATTTTTGACAGTAGAAAGCATTATTTAAGATAGACACAACTAACTTGTTTAGGTCGTGACATTTTTTATAGGAAATGATGTTATGAGCGCACTTCGTAGCATGTTGGTCATATGAAAGAATGAGCAATTAAAGTTAATAATATAAGCGTAGAACAGTTTGTGATATTGATTTACGGTAATGTCTTGATATGCATTAGCCATATATATTTTCATGAATTATGAAGTCATGTGATACAAAATGAACCAATTTTTACTGGGAGTTACGTAAGTGTGTATACATAGGATGAATGATACGAAGTGTATTTAAAACATGGCTTGTGATAAAGGAGAACTTTTGAAATTTAGAGTATATGATACTAGATACTGAATTGAATGTTTCATTTTTGAATACACTATATACAACAAATCATAATTTATCTCTTGTTCTCCCCTATCCCCAAGGATAGGGGAGAAAGAATACTTCCCAAGCATTGCTCACTTGTCGTAGAAGGCGACTAAAGGGGACGGGTGCGGGGGGCTAGAAACCCTCCCCTCCTTGTATTTTAACTTTCTAAAAGGGGAAACAGAATAAGGAGTCACAAGGGGAGTGCTCATCCTCCTCGAAGGCTCAGATTGGGGTGTCTAAATGTGTGTGGATGTAACCAAGATAAGAAAAAAGGAGAGATAGGTAGTATGTTTGAGGAAAGGAACCTGGACGTTTTGGCTCTGAGAGAAACGAAGCTAAAGGTTAAAGGGGAAGAGTGGTTTGGGAATGTCTTGGAGGAAAAGTCAGGGGTTAGTGAGAGGACAACAGCAAGGGAAGGAAAAGCACTACTCCTGAAACAGGAGTGGTGGGAGTATGTGATAGAGTGTAAGAAAGTAAACTCTAGATTGATATGGGTAAAACTGAAAGTTGACGGAGAGAGATGGGTGATAATTGTTGCATATGCACCTGGGCATGAGAAAAAAGATCATGAGAGGCAAGTGTTCTGGGAAGAGCTGAATGAGTGTGTTAGTGGTTTTGAAGCACGAGACCGGGTTTTAGTGATGGGTGATTTGAATGCAAAGGTGAGTAATGTGGCAGTTAAGGGAATAATTGGTATACACTCTCTAACCCCAACTCTCATCTGCCCTCTTTTTCACCTCTTGCACCTTTCTCTTGACCTCCGGACTCTTTCTTTAATACATCTCCCACTCATTTGCATTTTTTCCCTGCAAAAATCGCCCAAATGCCTCTCTCTTCTCTTTCACTAATAATCTTACTTCTTCATCCCACCACTCACTACCCTCTCCAATCAACCCACCTCCCACGCTTCTCATGCCAAAAGCATCTTTTACGCAAGCCATCACTGCTTCCCTAAATACATCCCATTCCTACCCCACTCCCCATACCTCATTTGTTCTCACCTTTTTCCATTCTGTGCTCAGTCTCTCCTGGTACTTCCTCACACAAGTCTCCTTCCCAAGCTCACTTACTCTCACCAACCTCTTCACCCCAACATTCTGTCTTCTTTTCTGAAAACCCATACAAATTTTCACCTTCGCCTCCACAAGAAAATGATCAGACATCCCTCTAGTTGCACCTCTCAGCACATTAACATCCTAAAGTCTCTCTTTCTTGCGCCTGTCAATTAATACGTAATCTAATAACGCTCTCTGGCCATCTCTCCTGCTTACATACGTATACTTATGTATATCTCGCTTTTTAAACCAGGTGTTCCCAATCACCAGTCCTTTTTCAGCACATAAATCTACAAGCTCTTCAACATTTCCATTTACAACACTGAACACCACAGGTATAACAATTATTCCCTCAACTGCCACATTACTCACCTTTGCATTCAAATCACCCATCACTATAACCCGGTCTTGTGCATCAAAACCACTAACACACTCATTCAGCTGCTTCCAAAACACTTGCCCCTCATGATCTTTCTTCTCATGCCCAGGTGCATATGCACCAATAATCACCCATCTCTCTCCATCAACTTTCAGTTTTACCCATATTAATCTAGAATTTATTTTCTTACATTCTATCACATACTCACACAACTCCTGTTTCAGGAGTAATGCTACTCCTTCCCTTGCTCCTGTCCTCTCACAAACCCTTACTTTACTCCCAAGACATTCCCAGACCACTCTTCCCCTTTTCCCTTGAGCTTCGTTTCACTCAGAGCGAAAACATCCAGGTTCCTTTCCTCAAACATACTACCTATGTCTCCTTTGTTCACATCTTGGTTACATCCAAACACGTTTAGGCACACCAATCTGAGCTTTCGGGGAGGATGAGCACTCCCCGCGTGACTCCTTCTTCTGTTTCCCATTTTAGAAAGTTAAGATATAAGGTGGGGAGGATTTCTGGTCCCCCGCTCCTGTCCCCTCCAGTCGCCTTCTACGACACGTGAGGAAGGCGTGGGAAGTATTTTTCTTCCCTATCCACATTGATAATATATATATATATATATATATATATATATATATATATATATATATATATATATATATATCCTATATATATATATATATATATATATATATATATATATATATCCTATATATATATATATATATATATATATATATATATATATATATATATATATATATATATATTTTTTTTTTTTTTTTTTTTGCCGCTGTCTCCCGCGTTTGCGAGGTAGCGGTAAATACTATTTGCCATTTCCCACGTTAGCGAGGTAGCGTTAAGAACAGAGAACTGGGCCTTAGAGGGAATATCCTCACCTGACCCCCTTCTCTGTTCCTTCTTTTGGAAAATTAAAAAAAAACAAGAAACTGGAGGATTTCCAGCCACCCGCTCCCTCCCCTTTTAGTCGCCTTCTACGACACGCAGGGAATACGTGGGAAGTATATATATATATATATATATATATATATATATTTATACACACACATACACACATGTACATATACACAGTCACATACATCAATTCATGTGTACCATGAAAAAAATATTCTTAAATTACTGAAAATAAGGAAAATACTTTCATTAAATTAAAACGTATGATGTAAATGCCTTACTTCACCAAATGTTATGCATCAAAAAACTAAGACAACCAGGCCAGACTAATTCTCTTGAAATTACTGAACTTTATCTTGCTTCATCTTCAGCACATCTTCACAGTAATATGATAATGTACAAGAAAAATTATACATAGAATCTTTCATTACACTTGCAATATTTAACATTTATCACAAAGATCTGGATGATATTCATTGAGATAATTTTGCAACAATAATTTGAATATAAGCTGCCTTCTCAGCCTACAAAACATGATATAAACATATATATATATATATATATATATATATATATATATATATATATTTTTTTTTTTTTTTTTTTTTTCTTTTGCTTTGTCGCTGTCTCCCGCGTTTGCGAGGTAGCGCAAGGAAACAGACGAAAGAAATGGCCCAACCCACCCCCATACACATGTATATACATACGTCCACACACACAAATATACATACCTACACAGCTTTCCATGGTTTACCCCAAACGCTTCACATGCCTTGATTCAATCCACTGACAGCACGTCAACTCCGGTATACCACATCGCTCCAATTCACTCTATTCCTTGCCCTCCTTTCACCCTCCTGCATGTTCAGGCCCCGATCACACAAAATCTTTTTCACTACATCTTTCCACCTCCAATTTGGTCTCCCTCTTCTCCTCGTTCCCTCCACCTCCGACACATATATCCTCTTGGTCAATCTTTCCTCACTCATTCTCTCCATGTGACCAAACCATTTCAAAACACCCTCTTCTGCTCTCTCAACCACGCTCTTTTTATTTCCACACATCTCTCTTACCCTTACGTTACTTACTCGATCAAACCACCTCACACCACACATTGTCCTCAAACATCTCATTTCCAGCACATCCATCCTCCTGCGCACAACTCTATCCATAGTCCACGCCTCGCAACCATACAACATTGTTGGAACCACTATTCCTTCAAATATACCCATTTTTGCTTTCCGAGATAATGCTCTCGACTTCCACACATTCTTCAAGGCTTCCAGAATTTTCGCCCCCTCCCCAACCCTATGATCCACTTCCGCTTCCATGTTTCCATCCGCTGCCAGATCCACTCCCAGATATCTAAAACACTTCACTTCCTTCAGTTTTTCTCCATTCAAACTCACCTCCCAATTGACTTGACCCTCAACCCTACTGTACCTAATAACCTTGCTCTTATTCACATTTACTCTTAACTTTCTTCTTTCACACACTTTACCAAACTCAGTCACCAGCTTCTGCAGTTTCTCACACGAATCAGCCACCAGCTCTGTATCATCAGCGAACAACAACTGACTCACTTCCCAAGCTCTCTCATCCCCAACAGACTTCATATATATATGTATATATATATATATATATATATATATATATATATATATATATATATATATATATCACATCGTTTTAATTCACTCTATTCCTTGCACGCCTTTCACCCTCCTGCATGTTCAGGCCCCGATCACTCAAAATCTTTTTTCATTCCATCTATCCACCCCCAATTTGGTCTCCCACTTCTCGTTCCCTCCACCTCTGACACATATATCCTCTTGGTCAATCTTTCCTCACTCATTCTCTCCATGTGCCCAAACCATTTCAAAACACCCTCTTCTGCTCTCTCAACCACGCTCTTTTTATTTCCACACATCTCTCTTACCCTTACGTTACTTACTCGATCAAACCACCTCACACCACACATTTTCCTCAAACATCTCATTTCCAGCACGTCCATCCTCCTGCGCACAACTCTATCCATAGCCCACGCCTCGCAACCATACAACATTGTTGGAACCACTATTCCTTCAAACATACCCATTTTTGCTTTCCGAGATAATGTTCTCGACTTCCACACATTTTTCAAGGCTCCCAAAATTTTCGCCCCCTCCCCCACCCTATGATCCACTTCCGCTTCCATGGTTCCATCCGCTGACAGATCCACTCCCAGATATCTAAAACACTTCACTTCCTCCAGTTTTTTCCATTCAAACTCACCTCCCAATTGACTTGACCCTCAACCCTACTGTACCATATAAACTTGCTCTTATTCACATTTACTCTTAACTTTCTTCTTCCACACACTTTACCAAACTCAGTCACCAGCTTCTGCAGTTTCTCACATGAATCAGCCACCAGCGCTGTATCATCAGCGAACAACAACTGACTCACTTCCCAAGCTCTCTCATCCCCAACAGACTTCATACTTGCCCCTCTTTCCAGGACTCTTGCATTTACCTCCCTAACAACCCCATCCATAAACAAATTAAACAACCATGGAGACATCTCACACCCCTGCCGCAAACCTATATTCACTGAGAACCAATCACTCTCCTCTCTTCCTACATATATATATATATATATATATATATATATATATATATATATATATATATATATATATATATATATATATATATATATATATATATATATATATATATATATATATATATATATATATATATATATATATACATATATATATATATATATATATATATATATATATATATATATATATATATATATATATATATATATATATATATATATATATATATATATATATATATATATACATATATATCACATCGTTTTAATTCACTCTATTCCTTGCACGCCTTTCACCCTCCTGCATGTTCAGGCCCCGATCACTCAAAATCTTTTTCATTCCATCTATCCACCCCCAATTTGGTCTCCCACTTCTCGTTCCCTCCACCTCTGACACATATATCCTCTTTGTCAATATTTCCTCACTCATTTTCTCCATATGATCAAACCATTTCAAAACACCCTCTTCTGCTCTCTCAACCACAATATTTTTATTTCCACACATCTCTCTTACACTTACATTACTTACTCGATCAAACCACCTCACACCACATATTGTCCTGAAACATCTCATTTCCAGCACATCCACGCTCCTGCGCACAACCCTATCCATACCCCACGCCTCGCAACCATATAACATTGTTGGAACCACTATTCCTTCAGGCATACCCATTTTTGCTTTCCGAGATAATGTTCTCGACTTCCAAACATTCTTCAAGGTTCCCAGAATTTTCGCCCACTCCCCCACCCTATGATTCACTTCCGCTTCCATTGTTCCATCCGCTGCCAGATCCACTCCCGGATGTCTAAAACACTTTACTTCCTCCAGTTTTTCCCCATTCAAACTTACCTCCCAATTGACTTGACCCTCAACCCTACTGTACCTAAAAACCTTGCTCTTATTCACATTTACTCTTAACTTTCTTCTTTCACACACTTTACCAAACTCAGTCAACAGCTTCTGCAGTTTCTTACATGATTCAGCCACCAGCGATGTATCATCAGCGAACAACAACCGACTCACTTCCCAAGCTCTCTCATCCAAAACAGACTTCATACTTGCCCCTCTTTCCAGAACTCTTGCATTCACCTCCCTAACAACCCCATCCATAAACAAATTAATCAACCATGGAGACATCACACACCCCTGGCACAAACCTACATTCACTGACAACCAATCACTTTCCTCTCTTCCTACACGTACATATGCCTTACATCCTCGATAAGCATCTCTATCAACTCTATCATAAGCCTTTTCCAGATCCATAAATGCTACATACAAATCCATTTGTTTTTTTAAGTATTTCTCACATACATTTTTCAAAGCAAACACCTGATCCAAACATCCTCTACCCCTTCTGAAACCACACTGCTCTTCCCCAATCTGATGCTCTGTACATGCCTTCACCCTCTCAATCAATACCCTCCCATATAATTTACCAGGAATACTCAACAAACTTATACCTCTGTAATTTGACCACTCACCCTTATCCCCTTTCCCTTTGTACAATGGCACTATGCTAGCATTTTGGCAACCCTCAGGCACCCCACCATGAATCATACATACATTAAATAACCTTACCAACCAGTCAACAATATAGTCACCCCCATTTTTAATAAATTCCACTGCAATACTATCCAAACCTGCTGTCTTGCCGGCTTTCATCTTCCGTAAAGCTTTTACTACCTCTTCTCTATTTACCAAATCATTTTCCCAAACCCTCTCACTTTCCACGCCACCTCGACCAAAACACCCTATATCTGCCACTCTATCATCAAACACATCAACAAACCTTCAAAATACTCACTCCATCACCACTACTTGTTGTCAACTCCCCATTAGCCCCTTCACTGAAGTTCACATTTGCTCCCTTGTCTTACGCACTTTATTTACCTCCTTCCAAAACATCTTTTTATTCTCCCTGAAATTTAATGATACTCTCTCACCCCAACTCTCATTTGCCCTCTTTTTCCCCTCTTGCACCTGTCTCTTGACCTCCTGCCTCTTTCTTTTACACCTCTCCCACTCATTTGCATTTTTTCCCTGCAAAAATCGTCCAAATGCCTCTCTCTTCTCTTTCACTAATAATCTTACTTCTTCATCCCACCACTCACTACCCTTTCTGATCAACCCACATCCCACGCTTCTCATGCCACAAGCTTCTTTTGCGCAAGCCATCACTGCTTCCCTAAATACATCCCATTCCTCCCCGACTCTCCTTACCTCCTTTGTTCTTACCCTTTTCCATTCTGTACTCAGTCTCGCCTGTACTATCCTCCCACACAAGTGTCCTTTCCCCAAGCTCACTTACTCTCACCACACTCTGCACCCCAACTTTCTCTTCTTTTCTGAAAACCCACACAAATCTTCACTGAAACCACCTTCGCCTCCACAAGATAATTAATCAATATACATAATGGGGGATAAAGGTGATATTGTTTATTAATTTTGGAGAGAGGGATGGAGTAGTTATAAGGTTTAAAGTTTTAATTGTAAGAGAGAGGGAATAGAAAATTAGGTATTTAGGTGAGGTGGGTTTATGGGGTTGTTTAAGGTGTGGAACATGAAAATAATAGGGGGATAAATGTTAGAGTATGAGAGGATAATGTGTGAATGGGTATTAAAAGGATAAAGAAGGGTGTAAATTGTGAAGTTTTAGGAATAAGGTAGATAAGGGGGAAGGATTGATAAATGAAGTGTGATAAGGTAGGGTGGATGGTTTATGTGATATATATGGATGTTGGAGAAAGTTTATAGGTGATGAGATGGTGAGTGAGGAGAATTGAAATGTGCAGTGGAAACTTGTTTATATAATGTATTGAGAATGATTAGGTATGGGGGTTAAATGTGATTTAGTGTTTTGAAGGGAGTATGTAGTGAATTATGTAGATTAATAATAAAGTATATAAGTGTTGGGAGTATAAGTAAAGAGTGAGGTGTTTGAAGAGCAATTAATAGAGATGGAGGTGATAGTTTAGGTTGTTAGATAGATAGTTTTGTTTTAGTAGTGAGTGATTTATAGAGTATAGTTGTTTGTTTGTGATTTTTTTTTTAATTTTGATGATTGTTACATGTTTGATTAGTATTGTGTTAATTTGTTTGTTGTGGTGTGGGTGTGGGTGTGTAGGTCGCTGTCCCCGCGTGTAGCGAGGTAGCGCAAGGAAACAGACGAAAGAATTGGCCCAACCACCCCACCCCCCAGACACATGTACACTACACACGTCCACACACGCATATATACATACCTACACACTTTCATGGTTTACCCAGACGCTTCACAGCTTGCTTCAATATCCACTGACAACACGTCCCAACCTGTATACCACATGACTCCACTTCAATCTATTTCTTGCCCTCCTTTCGACCCTCCAGCATGTTCAGGCCCCGATCACACAAAATTCTTTTTCACTCCTCTTTCCACCTCCAATTTGGTCACCCGCTTCTCCTCGGATCCCTCCAAACCGACACATATAGCCTCTTAGGTTCAATCTCTCCTCACTCATTCTCTCCAATGTGCCCAAACCATGTCAAAACACCCTCTTCTGCTCTCTCAACCACGCTTTTTTTATTTCCACACCATCTCTCTTAACCCCTTTACTTACTTACCGATCAAACACCTCACACCACACTATTGTCCTCAACAATCTCATTATCCAGCACATCCATCCTCCTGCGCACATCTCTATCCATAGCCCAAGCACGCCCTCGCAACCCTACAACTTTGTTGGAACCACTCTTCCCTCAAAACATACCATTTTTTTTTGCTTTCCGAGAAAGGTGTTTCTCCGACTTCCACACATTTTTCAAGGCCCCCCCAAAAAAATTTTTTGGGCCCCCCCCCCCACCCTAAAGATCCACTTCCCCCCTTCCCTGGTTCCCTCCCCCTGACAGATCCACTCCCAATAACCCAAAAAACCCCTTTCCACTTCCCTCCCCTTTTTTTCCCCCCATTCCCAAAATCCCCCTCCCAATTTACTTGAAACCCCCACCCCCCCTAAAAACCCAATAACCCTTTTTATTCACATTTACTCCCCAACTTTTTTTTTTTTCCACACACTTTACCAAACTAAAACCACCAGCTTTCTCAGTTTTCTCACAAGAAACACCCCCAGCCCCTGTATCAACAGCGAACAACAACTGACTCAAATTCCCAAGCTCTCTCACCCCAACAGACCTTTTATACTTGCCCCTCTTTCCAGGACTCTTGCATTTTCCTTCCCCTTTCAACCCCCCTCCATAAACAAATTAAAACAACCATGGGGGACATCACACACCCCCCGCCGCAAACCTACATTCACGAGAAAACCCCAAACACTTTTCCCTCTTCCTACACGTACACATGCCCTTACAAAATTTTAAAAAATTTTACCCTTTTAAAAAGTAAAACAAAAAATTTTTCCCTTTTAAAAACCCTTTTACTCATTTTTGCCCCCCTTTCCCACACCATATATTCTTAATACCCTTCCAAGACTTCTCTATCAACTCTAACTATGCCTTCTCCAGATCCATAAATTTCCACATACAAATCCATTTGGCCCTTTTTTAAGTATTTTTTCTCACATACATTCTTTTAAAGCAAACCCCCTGATCCCACATCCTCTAAACCCCTTCTAAACCGCATGCTCTTCCCCCAATTTTGAAAGCTCCCGTACATGCCTTCACCCCTCAATCAATACCCCCCCAAAAATTTTTCCCCGGGAATACTCAAAAAACTTATACCTCTGTAATTTGACACTAAACCCCTTTTTCCCCTTTGCCTTTTTACAATGGCACTATGCACGCTTTTCCGCCATCCTCAAGGCACCTCACCATGAGCCCATACATAATTAAAAAACCTTCCCAAAACCAGTAAACAATAAAAGTCCCCCCCCTTTTTTTAAAAATTCCACTGCAATATCCCCCAAAAACCGCTCCCCTTCCCGGGCCCTTTAAACTTCCGAAAAAAGCTTTTACTCCCTTTCTTCCTTTTACCAAATCTTTTTTCCCTAACCCCTCATTTTGCCACCAACCCGCCCAAAACACCTAAAACCTGCCCCTCTGTCATCGACACTTTTCAACAAACCTTCAAAATACTAAACCCCACCCTTCCACCACCCTTTTTTACCCAACCCCCCAAATTTAACCCCTTCACTGAATTTTCCCTTTTGCCCCCTTGCCCTTACGCTTTTTAAATTTCCCTTCCTTCCAAAACATCTTTTTTTTTTCCCTAAAATAAAATGATATCTCTCACCCCAACTCCCCATTTCCCCTTTTTTCCCCCTTTTGCCCCTTTTCTTTTTGACCTCCGGGTCTTTCTTTTTTTTAAAACCCCTTCTCCCACTAAATTTGCATTTTTTTCCCTGAAAAAAATCGCCCCAAAATGCTCTCTCTTCTCTTTAAACTAAAATCTTACTTTCACCCCCACCACTCACAAAACCCTTTTCCCTTAAAACCCACCCCCCTCCCACCTTCTCATGCCAAAAAGATCTTTTGCGCAACCATCACTTTCCCAAAAATACATCCCATTCCTCCCCGACCCCCCTTTTCCCTTCCTTTGGGTTTTTTTACCTTTTTCCATTCTGAAACCAGTCTCCCTTTTACTTCCCCACAAAATTTCCCCCTTCCCAACCCCCTTTATCCACCACCTCTCCCCCCAAACTTACCCCTTTTCTTTTCTGAAAACCCAACAAATCTTCACCTTGCCCCCACAAGAAAATGATCAGAAAAACCCTCCAGTTGCACCTTTTAGCACATTAACTCCAAAAAGTCTCTCTTTCCCCGCCTTAAATTTAAACACGTAATCCAATAACGCTCTCTGGCCATCTCCCCAAACTTACATAATATACTTATGTTTTATCCCCCGCTTTTTTAAAACCGGGTTTTTTTCCCAATCATCACCCCTTTTTCAGCAAAATAAATCACAACCCCTTTTTACCTTTCCATTACAACACTGAAACCCCATCCAACCAAAAATTCCCCCAACTGCCACTTTACCACCTTTGCTTTCAAACACCCCATCACATAACCCCGGGTCTCGTGCATCAAAACCGCAACACACTCATTTAGCGGCCCCCAAAAACCTTGCCTCCATGATCTTTTTTCCATCCCAGGTGCAAAATCCCCAAATTTAATCCCCAAAACCTCTCTCCATAAAACTTTCAATTTTACCCATATTAAGGGAAAAATTTACTTTTTTACATCTACCCACAACTCCCACAACCCGGGTTTCGGGAGTGGGGGCTATTTCCTTCCCTTCTTTTGGCCTCTCACTAACCCCTGACTTCACCCCCCAAAAACATTTAAAAACCACTCTTCCCCCCTTACCCTTGAGTTTCTTTTTCCCAAGCCAAAAAAATCCAGGTTTTTTTTCCTAAAACAACTACCTATCTCCCCTTTTTTTCACTTCTTTTTTTACATCCACCCCACAAAAAAGGCACCCCCGACCCTTTTTCGGGGAGGATGATCACCCCCCGCGTACCCCTTCTTCTGTTTCCCATTTTTAAGAAAGTTAAACAAGGGGGGGGGAGGTTTTTCCGGGGCCCCCCGCTCCCGCCCCCCTCTAGTCGCTTTCTCACACGCGAGGAATACGGGGGAAGTATTCTTTAAACCCCAAATCCCCGGGATAATAAACATTATATTTTACATAACACACACACACACACATAAAAAATATATAATAGATAAAGCAAAAAAACCTGAGAATTTAGAAATACTTTTAAAACATTTTTACAATGTACTTAAAAAACTGTAAGTTGTTTTAAACTTTTTTTTCTTGCACGGATGCAAAACCAACCCAAACACCCAAGTTACAACCATAAACTGAAAATGAAAACCTTAAAATTTTCAGTTCCATGACAAAACGAAAACCAGGAACTCAGGGGTGAAACCAGTACAAAAAAAAAACAGTTTAAAACAATTTACAGCATTTAGCACCATGTATTTCTATCATCAAAACTAGTTTTCTTAACCCAACTGATCCCAACAAAATTTTGAAATAAAGAACCCCAAATGAAAAAACTTACGCAAACCCTAAACCTGCGGGAGGCTTGGGCCTTTATTTTTCTTCCTCGCAAAAAACACAAAAAATTACGGGAACAGTTTTTCACCACGTATCTGCTCAATTTTTCACATTCCTAAGATTCCTGATGTGATTACTACTCCCAGTTATGCGAGGGCTGATCACTGCCCAGAGATTAAAAAAAGACAGATTAAAACCCCCAAAAAAATTTTTTTTCTGCTTTTGGTTTTGGGACAAAATCATCTTGATACTAAAAAATACAAAAATATAATATATATATGATATATATATTAATATATAATATATATAGGGCGCAAATGGGGAGGGGGGAAACAATAGTGGGGGATGTGGAAAGGGGATGGATGAGTATTTTGAAGGTTTTTTTGAAAATTTTTTTTGATGATAGAGGGGCAATATAGGGGGTTTTTTGGGCGAGGGGGGTGCAAAGTGAGAGGGGAAAGGGGAAAAAGAAATTTTTTTAAAAAAAAAGAAAGGGAAGGGGGAAAGGGTTTGCGAAGATAAAAGCCGGCAAGGCAAACAGGTTTTGGGTGGCCCTTCGTGGAATTTTTTTCCCCAAAAAAGGGGGGGACTGTTTGTTTACTGGTTTTGGGGAAGGTTTTTTTAATTATGTAAAGATCATGGGAGGGGCCCTTTAGGGTTGGCGGGAAAGCTTTCAAATTTCCATTGTTTCAAAGGCAAACGGGGTAAGATAGTGCTCAAAATTTCAGATAAAGTTTGGGTTTAGTATTCCCGAAAAATTTTATGGGGGGAAAAGACTGAGAGGGGGAAGGCCTGAAAAGAAACATCAATTTTGGAAGAGCATGTGGGTTTTTTTGAAGTGGTAGAGGAAGTGTGGATCAGTGTTTTTCTTTAAAATGTAATGGAGAAAACTTAGAAAACAAATGGGTTTTGGGATGAAGGGGAATTTTTTGGATCGGAAAAAGGGATATATAAGTTTTATAGAGATGCTCTGGGAAGGTATTAAGAATATAGGGTGTGGGGGGAAAGTTGTTAGAAGCAGTGAAAAGTTTTTTTCGGGAGTAAGGGACGTGAAAGGGTTTGGAAGAGAGGGAAATGATTGGTTCTCAGTGAATTTGGGTTTTCGGGCAGGTGTGTATGTCTCCAGGGTTTTTTAATTTGTTTTTTGGGTGGGGTTTTAAAGGGGGGTTTTAAAAGCAAAGGGTTTTGGGAAAAAGGGGGAAGTAGAAAACTGTTGGGAGAAGAGCTTGGGGGGGGGGGTCCCGTTGTTTTTTCGCTGATGATACACGTTTTGGTGGCTGATTCATGTGAGAAACTGCAAAGCGGTGCTGAAATTTGGTAAAGTGTGTGGAAGAAGAAAGTTAAGAGGAAATGTAATAAAAAGCAAGGTTTAAAGGGGGAAAAAAAAGTAAAGGGGGGTTTAGGCAAGGCCAATTTTGGGGGGGGGAGTTTTAATGAAGAAAACTGGAGGGAAATGAAGTGTTTTTGATATCTGGGAGTGGATCGGCAGCGGATGGAACCATGGACCCGGAAATGGGTCATAAGTGGGGGGGGGGCGAAAAATTTTTGGGGGCCTTTTAAGAAGGGGTTTTGGGAAATTTTAGAACATTATCCCCGGAAAACAAAAAATGGGTATTTTGAAGGAATAGTGGTTTTCCCAAAAATGTTTTTAAAGGGGTTCAAAGCCCTTGGGGTAAAGATAGAAATTGGGGGCGCAGGGGGATGGATGGGGCCTTTGGGAAAGGAGATGTTTTTAGGGCAATGTATGGTGTGAGTTGGGTTTTATTTGAGTAAAATAACGGAAGGGTAAAAAAGATGTGTGGGAAAAAAAAAGAGCGTGGGAGAGACGAAAGGGGGTTTTTGAAGGGGGGTTTGGGGGGGGGCAATGGAGAAAGAGTGAGGAAAAAATACCCAAAAGGATATATGTGTCGGAGGTGGAGGGAACGAGGAGAAGAGGGAGACCAAATTGGAGGTGGAAAGATGGAGTGAAAAAGATTTTTTGGGGACTGGGCCGACATTCAGGAGGGTGAAAGGAGGGCAAGGAATAAGGAAAATTTTTGCCCATGTGGGGAAAACGGGGGTTTTTACGTGGCCCGTCATGGGGTTGAATCAAGGCATTTTAAGCGTCTGGGTAAACCATGGAAAGCTGGGGAGGTATGTATTTTTGCGTGTGTGGAAAAGTATGTATATACAAAGTGGGTTTTTGGGGGGGGGGTTTGGGCCCTTTTTTCGCTTTTGTTTGCGTACCTCGCAAACCCCGGGAGACCGACCCAAAATATAATAAAAATAATATATAAAATATTTATATATATATAAAATTAAAATTATATTAAAAATATATATTAAAAATATATAAAATATATAATAAAATATACATAATATTATATAATATTTTATATATATACTAAAAAATAAAATATAAAATATTATAGAAATATAAAATATATAAATTAATATAAATATATTTATATATAAAAAATATCCATAAAATATAAAAATATATATTTAAATATATATTAAAAATATATTTAAATATATATATATAATATATATATATATATATATATATATAAAAAAAATATATAAAATATATAAAAATATAAAATAATATATATATATTTTAAAAAATTTTTAAACATAAAAAATATATATATATATATAAAAAAATAAGATAATATAAAAGTATATATATAATAATATTCCCGGGGATAGGGGGAAAAAAAAAACTTCCCCCCATATTCCCCGGCCCTTTCGAAAGGCGACTAAAAGGGAAAAAGGGGCGGGGGGTGGAAATCCTCCCCTCTCAAATTTTTTTAAATTTTTAAATTTTTCCAAAAAAAAGGAACAAGAAGGGGGGCCCGGTGGGGTATTTTCCCGCAAAGGCCAAGTCCTCTGTTCTTAAAAGCCCAACCCCCGCTAAACGCGGGGAAAAGGGGAAAAGTATGAAAAAAAAAAAAAAAAAAAAAAAAAAAAATATATAATATATATAAAATATATATATATATATTTTAAAAAATATAAATATATATATATATAAAATATTTTTATATTTATATTAAAAATATAAAACATAGATTATTATTTTAAAAATATTATATAAATATATAATAATATATAAAATAAATATATAATATAAAAATATATAAAATATAAAATATTTTATTATATAAAACCATAATATATATATATTTTAAAAATTTAATATATAATATAATTATATATTTTATAATTAATATATAATTATTATATAATATAATAAATATAAATATATATTATAAATGTATATATATATATATATATTAAAAATATAATAAAATATAATTTATATATATATTATATATATATAATATTATATATATAAAAAATTATATAAATATATATAAAATATATATAAAATATATTATGGGGAATTTTTATATATAAAAAATATTGGGAGGGGAATTTTAAGGGGGGGGAAAATTTGGGGGCAGTGGGGGGAAAAGGGTTTTTGTTTTCGGGGGGGGATCCCGGCAGCGGGTGGGGTCCCTGGGAAACGAAGGGATCATAGGGTGGGGGGGGGGCGAAAATTCTGGGACCTTGAAGAAGGGGTGGAAGTCGGAAAAATTATCTCGGGAAAACAAAAAAGGTATGTTTGAAGGAATATGGTTCCAACCCCTTTTTTTTTTTTTTTTTTTTTTTTTTTTTTTTTTTTTTTTGGGGAAAAGGCTTTGGGGTAATAAAAAGTGGTGCGCCGGGCATTGATGTGCTGGAAATGAATGTTTTAGGGGCAATGTTGGGTTTAGGTTTTTGAACGAGAAAATAAAAGAAAGGGAAGAGAATTTGGGGGAAAAAAAAAAGAGCGGGTTAAAAGGCAAAGAGGGGGTTTTGAAATGGTTTTGGGGACCCCGGGGAGAATGGTGAGGAAAGATTTACCAAAGAGGTATATTGGGCGGAAGGGGAGGGAAAAGAGGAAAAAGGGAGACCAAATTTGGGGGTGGAAAAAATGAAGTAAAAAGAATTGTTGATCGGGGCCCAACATCAGAAGGGGGAAAGGGGGGGTAGGAATAAAAGTGGGAAATTGGGGCGAAGTGGTATACCCGGGGTTAAAGTGCTGTCAGTGGAAAATTTAATCAGGGGAGTGAAAACGTCTGGGGAAAACCCTGGGAAACTGTTAGGAAAGTAAATTCGTGTTTGGGCGAAGTATATCCATTTGGGAGGGGGGGGGGTTTTGGGCCCCTTCTTTTTGTCTGTTTTCCCGCCTACCTGCAAACGCGGGAACAGCATATATTCT
Source organism: Panulirus ornatus (assembly GCF_036320965.1). Classification (NCBI taxonomy): domain Eukaryota; kingdom Metazoa; phylum Arthropoda; class Malacostraca; order Decapoda; family Palinuridae; genus Panulirus; species Panulirus ornatus. The sequence goes on from NC_092242.1 coordinate 31,509,131, forward strand.
TAATACCTTCCACAGAGCATCTCTATCAACTCTATCATATGCCTTCTCCAGATCCATAAATGCTACATACAAATCCATTTGCTTTTCTAAGTATTTCTCACATACATTCTTCAAAGCAAACACCTGATCCACACATCCTCTACCACTTCTGAAACCGCACTGCTCTTCCCCAATCTGATGCTCTGTACATGCCTTCACCCTCTCAATCAATACCCTCCCATATAATTTACCAGGAATACTCAACAAACTTATACCTCTGTAATTTGAGCACTCACTCTTATCCCCTTTGCCTTTGTACAATGGCACTATGCACGCATTCCGCCAATCCTCAGGCACCTCACCATGAGTCATACATACATTAAATAACCTTACCAACCAGTCAACAATACAGTCACCCCCTTTCTTAATAAATTCCACTGCAATATCACCCAAACCTGCTGCCTTGCCGGCTTTCATCTTCCGCAAAGCTTTTACTACCTCTTCTCTGTTTACCAAATCATTTTCCCTAACCCTCTCACTTTGCACACCACCTCGACCAAAACACCCTATATCTGCCACTCTGTCATCAGACACATTCAACAAACCTTCAAAATACTCATTCCATCTCCTTCTCACATCACCGCTACTTGTTATCACCTCCCCATTTACGCCCTTCACTGAAGTTCCCATTTGCTCCCTTGTCTTACGCACCCTATTTACCTCCTTCCAGAACATCTTTTTATTTTCCCTAAAATTTACTGATAGTCTCTCACCCCAACTCTCATTTGCCCTTTTTTTCACCTGTTGCACCTTTCTCTTGACCTCCTGTCTCTTTCTTTTATACTTCTCCCACTCAATTGCATTTTTTCCCTGCAAAAATCGTCCAAATGCCTCTCTCTTCTCTTTCACTAATACTCTTACTTCTTCATCCCACCACTCACTACCCTTTCTAAACAGCCCACCTCCCACTCTTCTCATGCCACAAGCATCTTTTGCGCAATCCATCACTGATTCCCTAAATACATCCCATTCCTCCCCGACTCCCCTTACTTCCATTGTTCTCACCTTTTTCCATTCTGTACACAGTCTCTCCTGGTACTTCCCCACACAGGTCTCCTTCCCAAGCTCACTTACTCTCACCACCTTCTTCACCCCAACATTCACTCCTCTTTTCTGAAAACCCATACTAATCTTCACCTTAGCCTCCACAAGATAATGATCAGACATCCCTCCAGTTGCACCTCTCAGCACATTAACATCCAAAAGTCTCTCTTTCGCACGCCTGTCAATTAACACGTAATCCAATAACGCTCTCTGGCCATCTCTCCTACTTACATAAGTATACTTATGTATATCTCGCTTTTTAAACCAGGTATTCCCAATCATCAGTCCTTTTTCAGCACATAAATCTACAAGCTCTTCACCATTTCCATTTACAACACTGAACACCCCATGCATACCAATTATTCCCTCAACTGCCACATTACTCACCTTTGCATTCAAATCACCCATCACTATAACCCGGTCTCGTGCATCAAAACCGCTAACACACTCATTTAGCTGCTCCCAAAACACTTGCCTCTCATGATCTTTCTTCTCATGCCCAGGTGCATATGCACCAATAATCACCCACCTCTCTCCATCAACTTTCAATTTTACCCATATTAATCGAGAATTTACTTTCTTACATTCTATCACATACTCCCACAACTCCTGTTTCAGGAGTATTGCTACTCCTTCCCTTGCTCTTGTCCTCTCACTAACCCCTGACTTCACTCCCCAGACATTTCCAAACCACTCTTCCCCTTTACCCTTGAGCTTCGTTTCACTCAGAGCCAAAACATCCAGGTTCCTTTCCTCAAACATACTACCTATCTCTCCTTTTTTCACATCTTGGTTACATCCACACACATTTAGGCACCCCACTCTGAGCCTTCGAGGAGGATGATCACTCCCCGCGTGACTCCTTCTTCTGTTTCCCATTTTAGAAAGTTAATACAAGGAGGGGAGGATTTCCGGCCCCCCGCTCCCGTCCCCTCTAGTCGCTTTCTACGACACGCGAGGAATACGTGGGAAGTATTCTTTCACCCCTATCCCCAGGGATAATATACATATATATATACATATACACACACACACACACATATAAATATATAGATAGATAAAGCTAAAAAACCTGAGTATTTAGTAATACATTCTGAAACAGCTTTACAATGTACTTAATACACTGTAAGTTGTTTTAAACTGCTTTTTCTTGCACTGATGCACAACATATCCACACCCAAGTTACAACCATGAAACTGAAAATGAGAACCTTTATTTTCAGTTCCATGATCATAACGCAAGCATGAACTCATTGTGCACCAGTACAAGAAAAAGCAGTTTAAAACAATTTACAGCATTTAGCACCATGTATTTCTATCTATCTAAAACTAGCTTTCATAAGCCCAACTGATGCCATCAAAATATTGAAATAAAGAACCCCAAATGAAGACACTTATCGCTAACTAAACCTGCAGGAGGCATCGCCTTTATTTGTTCTTCCATCGCACAAACTACACAAATTACTGGAACAGTTGTTCACCACGTATCTGCTCAATTTTTCACATTCTAAGATTCCTGATGATGATTACTACTCTCCAGTTATGCGAGGTCTGATCACTGCACAGAGATTAAAACAGACAGATTATCCAGAAAATATTTATTTCTGCTTTGGTTTGGTACACATCATCTGTGATACTAAATAATACTATATATATATATATATATATATATATATATATATATATATATATATATATATAGGGCGCAAATGGGGAGGTGATAACAAGTAGTGGTGATGTGAGAAGGAGATGGAGTGAGTATTTTGAAGGTTTGTTGAATGTGTTTGATGATAGAGTGGCAGATATAGGGTGTTTTGGTCGAGGTGGTGTGCAAAGTGAGAGGGTTAGGGAAAATGATTTTTTAAACAGAGAAGAGGTAGTGAAAGCTTTGCGGAAGATAAAAGCCGGCAAGGCAGCAGGTTTGGATGGCATTGCAGTGGAATTTATCAAAAAAGGGGGTGACTGTATTGTTGACTGGTTGGTAAGGTTATTTAATGTATGTATGAGTCATGGTGAGGTGCCTGAGGATTGGCGGAATGCGTGCATAGTGCCATTGTACAAAGGCAAACGGGATAAGAGTGAGTGCTCAAATTACAGAGGTATAAGTTTGTTGAGTATTCCTGGTAAATTATATGGGAGGGTATTGACTGAGAGGGTGAAGGCATGTACAGAGCATCAGATTGTGGAAGAGCAGTGTGGTTTTAGAAGTGGTAGAGGATGTGTGGATCAGGTGTTTGCTTTGAAGAATGTATGTGAGAAATACTTAGAAAAGCAAATGGATTTGTATGTAGCATTTATGGATCTGGAGAAGGCATATGATAGAGTTGATAGAGATGCTCTGTGGAAGGTATTAAGAATATATGATGTGGGAGGAAAGTTGTTAGAAGCAGTGAAAAGTTTTTATCGAGGATGTAAGGCACGTGTACGGGTAGGAAGAGAGGAAAGTGATTGGTTCTCAGTGAATGTAGGTTTGCGGCAGGGGTGTGTGATGTCTCCATGGTTGTTTAATTTGTTTATGGATGGGGTTGTTAGGGAGTTAAATGCAAGAGTTTTGGAAAGAGGGGCAAGTATGAAGTCTGTTGGGGATGAGAGAGCTTGGGAAGTGAGTCAGTTGTTGTTCGCTGATGATACAGCGTTGGTGGCTGATTCATGTGAGAAACTGCAGAAGCTGGTGACTGAGTTTGGTAAAGTGTGTGGAAGAAGAAAGTTAAGAGTAAATGTGAATAAGAGCAAGGTTATTGGGTACAGTAGGGTTGAGGGTCAAGTCAATTGGGAGGTGAGTTTGAATGAAGAAAACTGGAGGAAGTGAAGTGTTTTAGATATCTGGGAGTGGATCTGGCAGCGGATGGAACCATGGAAGCGGAAGTGGATCATAGAGTGGGGGAGGGGTCGAAAATTCTGGGAGCCTTGAAGAATGTGTGGAAGTTGAGAACATTATCTCGTAAAGCATAAATGGGTATGTTTGAAGGAATAGTGGTTCCAACAATGTTGTATGGTTGCAAGGCGTGGGCTATGGATAGAGTTGTGCGCAGGAGGATGGATGTGCTGGAAATGAGATGTTTGAGGACAATGTATGGTGTGAGGTGGTTTGATCGAGTGAGTAACGTAAGGGTAAGAGAGATGTGTGGAAATAAAAAAGAGCGTGGTTGAGAGAGCAGAAGAGGGTGTTTTGAAGTGGTTTGGGCACATGGAGAGAATGAGTGAGGAAAGATTGACCAAGAGGATATATGTGTCGGAGGTGGAGGGAACGAGGAGAAGAGGGAGACCAAATTGGAGGTGGAAAGATGGAGTGAAAAAGATTTTGTGTGATCTGGGCCTGAACATGCAGGAGGGTGAAAGGAGGGCAAGGAATAGAGTGAATTTTAGCGATGTGGTATACGGGGGTTGACGTGCTGTCAGTGGATTGAATCAAGGCATGTGAAGCGTCTGGGGTAAACCATGGAAAGCTGTGTAGGTATGTATATTTGCGTGTGTGGACGTATGTATATACATGTGTATGGGGGGGGGGTTGGGCCATTTCTTTCGTCTGTTTGTTTGCGTGACCTCGCAAACGCGGGAGACAGCGACAAAGTATAATAAAAATATATATATATATATATATATATATATATATATATATATATATATATATATATATATATATATATATATATATATATATATATATATATACATATATATATATATATATATATATATATATATATATATATATATATATATATATATATATATATATATATATATATATATATATGTATATATATATATATATCTATATATATATATACATATATATATATATATATATATATATATATATATATATATATATATATATATATATATATATATATATATATATATATATATATATATATATATATATATATATATATATATATATATATATATATATATATATATATATACATATATATATATATATATATATATATATATATATATATATATATGTATATATATATATATATATCCCTGGGGATAGGGGAGAAAGAATACTTCCCACATATTCCCTGCGTGTCGTAGAAGGCGACTAAAAGGGAAGGGAGCGGGGGGCTGGAAATCCTCCCCTCTCATTTTTTTATTTTAATTTTCCAAAAGAAGGAACAGAGAAGGGGGCCAGGTGAGGGTATTCCCTCAAAGGCCAAGTCCTCTGTTCTTAACGCTACCTCGCTATCGCGGGAAATGGCGAATAGTATGAAAAAAAAAAAAAAAAAGAAAAAAAAAAATATATATATATATATATATATATATATATATATATATATATATATATATATATATATATATATTTATATATTTATATTTATATATATACATATATATATATATTTATATATATATATATATATATATATATATATATATATATATATATATATATATATATATATATATATATATATATATATATATATACATATATATATATATATATATATTTATATATATATATATATATATATATATATATATATATATATATATATATATATATATATATATATATATATATATATATATATGTATATATATATATATATATATATATATATATATATATATATATATATATATATATATATATATATATATATATATATATATATATATATATATATATATATATATATATATATATATATATATATATATATATATATATATATATATATATATTGGGAGGTGAATTTGAATGGAGAAAAACTGGAGGAAGTGAATTGTTTTAGATATCTGGGAGTGGATCTGGCAGCGGATGGATCCATGGAAGCGGAAGTGGATCATAGGGTGGGGGAGGGGGCGAAAATTCTGGGAGCCTTGAAGAATGTGTGGAAGTCGAGAACATTATCTCGGAAAGCAAAAATGGGTATGTTTGAAGGAATAGTGGTTCCAACAATGTTGTATGGTTGCGAGGCTTGGGCTATGGATAGAGTGGTGCGCCGGACGATTGATGTGCTGGAAATGAGATGTTTGAGGACAATGTGTGGTGTGAGGTGGTTTGATCGAGTAAGTAACGTAAGGGTAAGAGAGATGTGTGGAAATAAAAAGAGCGTGGTTGAGAGAGCAGAAGAGGGTGTTTTGAAATGGTTTGGGCACATGGAGAGAATGAGTGAGGAAAGATTGACCAAGAGGATATATGTGTCGGAGGTGGAGGGAACGAGGAGAAGAGGGAGACCAAATTGGAGGTGGAAAGATGAAGTGAAAAAGAATTTGTGTGATCGGGGCCTGAACATGCAGAAGGGTGAAAGGAGGGGTAGGAATAGAGTGAATTGGAGCGATGTGGTATACCGGGGTTGACGTGCTGTCAGTGGATTGAATCAGGGCATGTGAAGCGTCTGGGGTAAGCCATGGAAAGCTGTGTAGGTATGTATATTTGCGTGTGTGGACGTATGTATATCCATGTGTATGGGGGTGGGTTGGGCCATTTCTTTCGTCTGTTTCCTTGCGCTACCTCGCAAACGCGGGAGACAGCAACAAAGCAAAAAGAAAAAAAAAAATATACATATATATATATATATATATATATATATATATATATATATATATATATATATATATATATATATATATATATATATGCATATATATCTTCCACAGAGCATCTCTATCAACTCTGTCATATGCCTTCTCCAGTTCCATAAATGCTACATACAAATCCATTTGCTTTTCTAAGTATTTCTCTCATACATTCTTCAAAGCAAACACCTGATCCACACATCCTCTGCCACTTCTTAAACCACACTGCTCTTCCCCAATCTGATGCCTTGAACATGCCTTCACCCTCTCAATCAATACCCTTCCATATAATTTACCAGGAATACTTAACAAACTTATACCAGTGTCATTTGAACACTCACTCTCTTCCCCTTTGCCTTTGGACAATGGCACTATGCAATCATTCCACCAATCCTCCGGCATCTCACCATGAATCATACATACATTAAATAACCTTACCAACCAGTCAACAATACAGTCACCCCCATTTTTAATAAATTCCACTGCAATATCATCGAAAGCTGCTGCCTTTCGGCTCTCATCTTCCGCAAAGCTTTTACTACCTCTACTCTGTTACGAAATCATTTTCCCTAACCCTCTCACTTTGCACCCCACCTCGACCAAACGACCCTATATCTGCCACTCTATCATCAAACACATTCAACAAACCTTTAAAATACTCACTCTATCTCCATATCACATCACCACTAGTTATCACCTCCCCATTAACCCCCCTTCACTGAAGTTCCCATCTGCTCCCTTGTCTTACGCATCTTATTCACATACTTCCAAAACATCTTTTTATTCTCCCTAAAACTCTATGATACTCTCTCACCCCAACTCTCATTTGCCCTCTTTTTCACCTCTTGCACCTTTCTCTTGATCTCCTGTCTCTTTCTTTTATACATCTCCCACTCATTTGCATTATTTCTCTGCAAAAATTTTCCAAATGCCTCTCTCTTCTCCTTCACTAACAATCTTATTTCTTCATCACACCACTCACTACCCTTTTAATCAACCCACCTCCCTCGTTCCTCATGCCAGAAGCATCTCTTGTGCAAGCCATCACTGCTTCCCTAAATACATCCCACTCCTCCCCCACTCCCCTTACCACCTTCGTTCTCACCTTTTTCCATTCTCTACTCAGTCTCTCCTAGTACTTCCTCACACAAGCGTCATTCCCAAGCGCACTGACTCTCACCACCCTCTTCACCCCAACATTCTCTCTTCTATTCTGAAAACACATACAAATCTTCAACTTCGCCTCCACAAGATAATGATCAGACATCCCTCTAGTTGCACCTCTCAGTACATTAACATCCAAGAGTCTCTCTTTCGCGCGCCTATCAATTAACACGTAATCCAATAACGCTCTCTGGCTATCTCTTATACTTACATACGTATACTTATGTATATCTCGCTTTTTAAACCAGGCATTCCCAATCACCAGTCCTTTTTCAGCACATAAATCTACAAGCTCTTCACCATTTCCATTTTCAACAGTGAACACCCCATGTATACCAATTATTCCCTCAACTGCCGCATTACTCACCTTTGCATTCAAATCACCCATCACTATAACCCGGTCTTGTGCATCACCACCACTAACACACTCATTCAGCTGCTCCCAAAACACTTGCCTCGCATGATATTTCTTCTCATGCCCAAGTGCATATGCACCAATTATCACCCATCTCTCTCAATCAACTTTTAGATTTACCGATATCAATCTAGAATTTACTTTCTTACACTCTATCACATACTCCCACAACTCCTGATTCAGGAGTAGTGCTACTCCTTCCCTGCTCTTGTCCTCTCACTAATCCCTGACTTTATTCCCAAGACATTCCCAAACCACTCTTCCCCTTTACCCTTGAGCTTCGTTTCACTCAGAGCCAAAACATCCAGGTTACTTTCCTCAAACATACTACCTATCTCTCCTTTTTTCTCATCTTGTTTACATCCACACACATTTAGATACCCTAATCTGAGCCTTCGAGGAGGATGAGCACTTCCAGCGTGACTCCTTCTTCTGTTTCCTCTTTTAGAAAGTCAAAATACAAGGAGGGGAGGTTTTTTGGCCCCCGCTCCCGTCCCCTTTTGTTGCCTTCTACGACACGTCAGGAATGCGTTTGAAGCATTCTTTCTCCCCTATCCCCAGGTATTAAGAATATATGGAAGTTATTAAGAATATATGGTGTGGGAGGAAAGTTGTTAGAAAGTTGTTAGAAGCAGTGAAAAGTTTTTATCAAGGATGTAAGGCATGTGTACGTGTAAGAAGAGAGGAAAGTGATTTGTTCTCAGTAAATGTAGGTTTGCGGCAGGGGTGTGTGATGTCTCCGTGGTTGTTCACTTTGTTTATGGATGGGGTTGTTAGGGAGGTGAATGCGAGAGTTTTGGAAGGAGTGACAAATATGGAGTCTGTTGGAGATGAGAGAGCTTGGGAAGTGAGTCAGTTGTTGTTCGCTGATGATACAGCGCTGGTGGCTGATTCATGTGAGAAACTACAGAAGCTGGTGACTGAATTTGGTAAAGTGGGTGAAACAAGAAAGTTGAGAGTAAATGTGAATAAGAGCAAGGTTATTAGGTACATTAGGGTTGAGGGTCAAGTCAATTGGGAAATAAGTTTGAATGGAGAAAAACTGGAGGAGGTAAAGTGTTTTAGATATCTGGGAGTGAATCTGTCAGCGGATGGAACCATGGAAGCGGAAGAGAATCACAGGGTGGGGGAGGGGGCGAAAATTCTGGGAGCCCTGAAGAATGTTTGGAAGTCGAGAACTTTATATCGGAAATGAAAAATGGGTATGTTTGGAGGAATAGTGGTTCCAACAATGTTGTATGGTTGCGAAGCTTGAGCTACGGATAGAGTTGTGCGCAGGAGGATGGATGTGCTGCAAATAAGATGTTTCAGGACAATATGTGGATTGAGGTGATTTGATCGAGTAAGTAATGCAAGGGTAAGAGAGATGTGTGGAAATAAATATAGTGTTGATGAGAGAGCAGAAGAGGATTTTTTGAAATGGTTTAGTTACATGGAGGGAGTGAGTGAGGATAGATTGACCAAGAGGATATATGTGTCAGAGGTGGAGGGAACGAGAAGTGGGAGACCAAATTGGAGGCATATATGTATATATATATTTATATATATACATTGCTACCTCGCAAACGCGGGAGACATCGACAAAGCAAAAAAAAAAAATATTTATATATATATATATATATATATATATATATATATATATATATATATATATATATATATATATATATATATATATATATATATATATATATATATATATATATATTTATATATATATATATATATATATATGTATATATATATATATATATATATATATATATATATATATATATATATATATATATATATATATATATATATATATATATATATATATATGTTGAAGAATGTTTGGAAGTCGAGAACATTATCTCGGAAAGCAAAAATGGCTATGTTTGAAGGAATAGTGGTTCCAACAATGTTGTATGGTTGCGAGGCGTGGGCTATGGATAGAGTTGTGCGCAGGAGGGTGGATGTGCTGGAAATGAGATGTTTGAGGACAGTATGTGGCGTGAAGTGGTTTTATCGAGTAAGTAATGTAAGGGTAAGAGAGATGTGTGGAAATAAAAAGAGCGTGGTTGAGAGAGCAGAAGAGGGTGTTTTGAAATGATTTGGGCACATGGAGAAAATGAGTGAGGAAAGATTGACCAAGAGGATATATGTGTCGGAATTGGAGGGAACGAGGAGAAGTGGGAGACCAAACTGGAGGTGGAGAAATGGAGTGAAAAAGATTTTGAATGATCGGGGCCTGAACATGCAGGAAGGTGAAAGGCTGGCAAGGAATAAAGTGAATTGGATTGATGTGGTATACCGTAGTTGACGTGCTGTCAGTGGATTGAATCAGGGCATGTGAGGCGTCTGTGGTAAACCATGGAAAGTTTTGTGGGGCCAGGATGTGGAAAGGGAGCTATGGTTTCGGGCATTATAACATGACAGCTAGAGACTGAGTGTGAACGAATGGGGCCTTTGTTGTCTTTCCCTAGTGCTACCTCGCACACATGAGGGGGGAGGGGGATGTTATTCCATGTGTGGCGAGGTGACGATGGGAATAAAATAAAGGCAGACTATGAATTATGTACATATGTATATACGTATATGTCTGTGTGTGTATATATATATGTGTACATTGAGATGTGTAGGTATGCATATTTGCGTGTGTGGACGTGTATGTATATACATGTGTATGTGGGTGGGTTGGGCCATTTTTTTCGTCGGTTTCCTTGCGCTACTTTGCAAACGCGGGAGACAGCGACAAGGCAAAATAATAATAAATAATGATAATAATGTATACATATATATATATATATATATATATATATATATATATATATTTTTTTTTTTTTTTTTTTTTAACTATTCGCCATTTCCCGCGTTAGCGAGGTAGCGTTAAGAACAGAGGACTGGGCCTTTTTTGGAATATCCTCACCTGGCCCCCTCTGTTCCTTCTTTTGGAAAATTAAAAAAAGAAACGAGAGGGGAGGATTTCCAGCCCCCCGCTCCCTCCCCTTTTAGTCGCATTCTACGACACGCAGGGAATATAATGTTATAATTTATAATTACTACATGACTAATTACTATGAAAGACTGCCGGTGTTACCTAGGGCCTACTTCTGCATCCAAAGGTTGCACATTCTTCTTGTAGCAGGGAACTGCTGACTCTTTTTTAGTGCTCAGGTCTGTGACAAGACTGAACTCCCACTGATACAGCCTTGGTGAAGGCGACTTTTCTTTTATGGTGTAACTTCAAGCAGGCGGTCCAAAGAGTCCAGTAACACACACACACACACACACACACACACACACACACACACACACACACACACACACATACGAGTCAGTTGGGTTGTAAGTCTGAATGAAGAAAAATTGGATGAAGTGAAGTGTTTTAGATATCTGGGAGTGGACTTAGCAGTAGATGGAACCATGGAAGTAGAAGTGAGTCACAGGGTGGGGAGGTGGCGAAGAGTTCTGGAAGCAGTGAAGAATGTGTGGAAGGAGAAAACGTTATCTTGGAGAGCAAAAATGGGTATGTTTGAAGGAGTAGTAGTTCCAACAATGTTTTATGGTTGCGAGGCATGGGCTACAGATAGGGTTGTGCAGAGGAGGGTGGATAGTTAGAAATGAAATGTTTGAGGACAGTATGTTGTATGAGGTGGTTTGATCGAGTAAGTAATGAAAGGGTAAGAGAGATTTGAGGAAATAAAAAAAGTGTTGTTGAGATAGCAGAAGAGGGTAGAAGGATGGAGTGAAAAAGATTTTGAGCGATTAGGGCCTGAACATACAGGAGGGTGAGAGGTATGAAGGAATAGAGTGAATTGGAACGATGTGATATTCCGAGGTTGAAGTGCTGTCAGTGGATTGAACCAGAGCATGTGAAGCGTTTGGGTTAAACCATGGGAATATCTGTGCGGCCTGGATGTGATGTGTGTATGTATATTTTGATGTGTATGTGTATGTATATGTGTGTGTACGGGTGTATATGTATATATGAATGGATGAGCCATTCTTCGTCTGTTTCCTGGCGCTACCTTGCTGATGCGAGAAACATTGACTAAGTGTGATAAAAAATAATAAAAAGAGTGTGGTTGAGAGAGCAGAAGAGGGTGTTTTGAAATGGTTTGGTCGCATGTAGAGAATGAGTGAGGAAAGATTGACAAAGAGGAAATATGTGTCACAGGTGGAGGGAACGAGAAGTGGGAGACCAAATTGGAGGTGGAAAGATGGAGTGAAAAAGATTTTGAGTGATCGTGGCCTAAACATGCAGGAGGGTGAAAGACGTGCAAGAAATAGAGTGAATTGGAACGATGTGGTATACCGGGGTCGACGTGCTGTCAATGGATTGAACCAGGGCATGTGAAGCGTCTGGGGTAAACCATGGAAAGTTCTGTAGGGCCTGGATGTGGAAAGAAAGCCGTGGTTTCGGTGCATTATTACATGACAGCTAGAGACTGAGTGTGAACGAATGGGGCCTTTGTTATCTTTTCCTAGCGCTACCTCGCACACATGAGGGGGGAGGGGGTTGTTATTCCATGTGTGGCGAGGTGGCGATGGGAATAAATAAAGGCAGACAGTATGAATTATGTACATGTGTATATATGTATATGTTTGTGTGTGTATATGTATGTGTACATTGAGATGTATAGGTATGTATATTTGTGTGTGTGGACGTGTATGTATATATATGTGTATGTGGGTGGGTTGGGCCATTCTTTCGTCTATTTCCTTGCGCTACCTCGCTAAAGCGGGAGACAGCGACAAAGCAAAATAAAATATGAATATATATATATATACGTAGATGATGTTCTTTGTGTTCGGCCAACAAATGAAAATTTACAAATATTTCTCCCCTTACTTAACAATTTAGTACCTTCCATCAAATTTACTGTAGAAAATGAAAATAATGGTATGTCACCATTTTTAGATTGCATGATCCATAGACAAGGAAACAAGTTTAAGTGTAGCATATACAGAAAACCCACCAATGTATGCTCATATATCCATTATTACTCATCTCAACATGACAGAGTTAAATTATCATTATTTCAATCTATGTTCCTTAGGGCATTACGTATTTGCAATCTAGAGTTTATTGATGATGAGTTTGAGAAGATATATTCTATTGGATCTAAGTTAAAGTACCCTAGATCTTTCATTGATAAATCCCTTAAGTTAACAAAGAAATCATTTTATAGAGTTGAGCCCAAACCTCCCATTGACACCAAGAATGTTTTAGTTCTCCCTTTTAATAATAATTTCACTTTGCTTCCCATGTTGCTTAAATCCTTTAATGTACATGTTGCCTTTAGCAACAATAATACTATAAAGAATACCTTAATCAGGAATTCACCAGAAAATTCTCTTGGTTGCATCTATAAAGTTTCTTGTGGAAACTGTGATAAATTTTATGTTGGTCAGACTGGTAAGGATCTTTCTGTTAGACTTAAGCAACATAAATATAGTATAAAAACTCTAACTCTATTACCAAGAGAAATATCATTGAATCCTCTATTATTAAATACTCAAAGAATTATAATCTTAATATTAGTGATGGTCTGTACAAATTAGATAACTTTATTGTTGATAAGATTTGTAAAATGATAAGTTTATGAACGCTCGTTGTATGTTTTGGACAATCACATGTTTACCAAATGGCGTCCTAGCTTCGTCTCTTCGATGTATATCAACTGACTGTTATATTTCTCTCTTGTCTCCCGTGATGATGTGATTATTACACGAAAGTGCACTTGGGAACTTTTCGTGTTTCATTTCCCCGTGGATTCATAGGAATATCTTGATCACGCGCAAAATTGTGATCCTTTCCAATATATATATATATATATATATATATATATATATATATACATACCTGGGGAAAGGGGAGAAAATATACTTCCCACGTATTCCCTGCGTCCGTGTCAACTCTGGAAACAAAAAAAAGAAACTCTTCATAAAAGCCTGGCTCGTTGTCCCATCTGGAGGTGGCAGGTTCAAAGCTCATCTATCATCAAGGGCAAAGACTACCCGAGAGTTGACAACCTAATCTGCATCCCTCCCCTCCCTCCAGAGTAAGAATTTTTCGCCACCATGGTAATACAATCAGCGTCCCGAAGCTCCCCATCCAATCAAATGGCAAGATAGAAGATGACAACACCGTCAGCGAATTAAAAGTTGTCATCAATGAAGACACCTTATCACTCAGCGGTGTTACCACAGCTCCAGCTCCCCAGGAAAAACACGACCACCCTGCATCTGTAACGGACCCCTGGAGACGTTTCTTCCCACCAAACCTTAGTTGATAATGATTTAAGGGTTTATGAAACAGTCTCATTCCTCCTATGTGGGTCAACAGGAGGTTTCACAGGTGAGAGACCCCAACAAATTAAGGAAAGGGCCAATCCCGAGCTTCGTCCACTTCCCGAAAACTCTCTGACCACATAAACCCAATTTGTCAAACAATGTCCATCCAATAGGACTGCACCGCCCAACACAACGTGCCACATCCCAAAGATCACACAAACCTACTCATGAAACATTACAGAAATATCAACCATCTTAACAGGAGACTCATGAAATATCCACATAGAATCCACACAGACACAGCTGCTCTCACACCCTTTACTCATGGCACTCGTAACTCAATTAATCCCCAAAAGAAACTACCCTGCAGTAATCCCTGGCGACATATCAGGCGTCCACATAACACGCTTCGACCAAATACCAGAGTTACTGCTGGCATTTTTCACCACTCTTGATTATACAACAAAATCCCACACATCTGTAAGCTTGCCAGCACAGCACCAGTTCCAAGCCTTCCATACCATTCTCAACTCTCCTTCCTTCTACTGCCCGATATAAATTCAATCATCAATATCCAGACTCCTAGAAAAACTAATTCAGAACAAACTTACCCAAAACATCCCACTCGCACCAGATCAGCCTGGCTTCAGACCCAACACTTGCCACATAACATACAAATCTCACAAAACACAGCCTGGATGATCTTAACCAACCACAACCCACTTCCCACATAATTGTGGCAATAGATGTCAACAAAGCATCCAATTACCGTCCCCGACATGCTAGCCTCACACAAAAGATACTGGACAACCCCCGCGATTCCTGAGTCATACACAATATCAACACTTCTAAACATCTCAAGCGGGAGTCTCCAACGGAGCAGATTTTCCACCAACCCTCTTCATTTTCTTCCTCCATGACCTTTCCACCGTACCCCGCAAATCACAGTGTGAACATCCTCTCTTCTATAGAGGAACTTATGGTTACATCTCAGTATCAGAGTACTAGACAAAA
Source organism: Panulirus ornatus (assembly GCF_036320965.1). Taxonomy (NCBI): domain Eukaryota; kingdom Metazoa; phylum Arthropoda; class Malacostraca; order Decapoda; family Palinuridae; genus Panulirus; species Panulirus ornatus. The sequence goes on from NC_092242.1 coordinate 31,524,629, forward strand.
AATGAAAACATGCAGCATTACGTCATGCACTGAGAGCACCAGCCTGCTCAAAACAGAAAATTTATATCCCCTTAGCTCCTGTTACACATAAATCTAGCATCTGCCCTCACAATACCCTGGATGGTCCATCTCTTCTATTGCGTAAAGCACCAACTGTACTTGGCATCACACATGACACATGAAAGTTACTTGCCACATCGCAATCTACACAAGGTCCATCAATAAGCTAAATGCCATCAAAACACTCCCAGGCACTAGTGTCGGACAAGAAAATTAATCACTGAGTCTCCTCTACAGACAACATATACACTTCATTGTAAATGACAGGAACTTCCAGTATGATCCCACCTTAACATACTCACCATCCAGCTCTCTGCAACAGCGTTGACTCCTGGTCATCAGCAGCACCTCATAGCCGCCCACCATCTTTCACATATGTATAGAAAGCCCACCCCAATCGCCACTTCAGGCTCCTATGTTCATAGATACCCCCACTGAAACACGTCTACACCAATATGAGCCGACATGCACTAAGCAACCATCCTCCCAACCAAATTTTGATTTCCAATCCGTCAGACGTACGCCCATCTGAAACTACACTTACCCAGAGTCACACGTTCTCGTCTGAGCAAAACTGGTAGCATTTTGATATTTGGAGAACTTCCCACACTCAGCACTGGGGACGCTTTCTTCAGCATGGGGCTCAGACGTACTGTTCGAATATTTCAATGCGTAACACGTGGCAACAGATTTACGTACATGAAGCCTGAGACATTTGCAAAGGATGGACCACACCTGAACGATGTAATTCCTGTCCAGCTTGGCAGACTCCTCAGTGGATGAACGCAACCTTTGTGAAGCCGGTCAATACCCTTTCATTATCACTTCTCTCGACAATGTCCCATCATTCATCATGGTGTTTCATGTAAATGTCCGCAATATGCAAAACAAATATTCAGAGTTAGGGACAACTACATTAGAAAAAAGTTATAACTGGCACGACTGTATCTTCTTTAGAAGTTAGTTCCATTAGTTGTACTTTTAACATGTAATGTCGACCGGCAAACATTAATGAAGATAAGAAATAAATAAAACCAGTTCTGTAATTTGCAGACAATTTTCCATAAAAGTAAAGGATTCTCAGCATATTGAAAATTATGTTACCTCTCCTGTACACTTACTTTAAATCGATGAAAACGAGTCTTGGTGGATAATTGATCAAGACACAAACTATTATCATACAAAGTTTGGCGATTTTTGCTATTTTCTTTCCAGAAATAACAAAATTCAGGACTTACCCCACGACACCATCTGACGTCATCAGACATTAACACTCAGGTCGTAGGCCAGGCGACTCCCACTTAGTGAGGGGTTCCGGGGTCTCGATGTTCTTCGCACAAGAGCCAATGCTTAAAAATTATGCAGTTAAATACGTTCTGATTGTTTTAAAAATAGCACTTCCTCCACCAGACTGATCCTAAAAAGCTTATTTTGAATTTAATTTTAATAAATTCTCTAAGAAAATATATAATTCAATATGAATCACCATCTGAAAGAGATAATTTCTTTTAACATGCACACCAAGTGTCAAGATGTATAGTTTTTACATAATCCATGGAAAATTTACCTCTGTTATGATGAACCAAAAGTTTTGTTAGAATTAATGATGTAGCTTACGTTGACGGCCTTAATGACTGTGGGTGTAATTTCAACGACAAATTGCTCATTCTATCAAGGTCATCCGACATCCTCAGTATAACTTCTCTACCCTTGTGGATAATGCTATAATTTCTGGCCTTCACATACTGCCTCTTGAGACGAACGCTTGTGGTCCTTACATCCGATGTCGACGCTTGAAGGTTATCTGCCACTGTTCTTATGTTCAGTGGTATGTAAACAGTTGTCACAACGTAACACCGAGGTAACACTAACACGGATTAAGAACATTTCTATAAGACAGAAACACTGACTATATCCAAACAGTACTAGTTATCTAAACTGATAATAGCTTGGACCTGGCAAGTGTCCCCCAAGGAAACTATTCAGAGAGTAAGAAAGTTTAACTCCTCATACGGATGCGTTCTGCCGAAAGTAACCTCATGCAACTTCCTGAACGCTAACGGTCCACTGGGCTAGTTTTAGTGTTGTCTGTCAGTGGCAGATGGCGCCACCGCTGTCCGTGTATCGTCTGTAATGTTTTCTTTTACATCTTTGGTTGTTGACTTCCTGTGAAGTTCGAAGTGGCTTCACGTGGCTCTCACGCTATAAGGATATAAAGGGATACAGGTACTTAAATTTACATCGCTTTCCCAAAGGAGGCTCTCGATAATTATAATCAACGCGACAGTGCACTAATAGTGTGTTTGTATGAAAATAGAGTGAATGACACAACATACTTGAATGAAAAACGGTAGCTGGTAAGGATGATGCACACTGCCACAGGAGTTGGCGATCGCGTACATACCCAGTATGTTAATGTCAATTAAGCTGGTAACACTGTGTGGGGGAGGAGTGAGGGTACGTGGAACATAGTACCGTGACGTGAACTGTTAGGGCATGTGAAGCGTCTGGGGTAAACCATGGAAAGCTGTGTAGGTATGTATATTTGCGTGTGTGGACGTATGTATATACATGTGTATGGGGGTGGGTTGGGCCATTTCTTTCGTCTGTTTCCTTGCGCTACCTCGCAAACGCGGGAGACAGCGACAAAGCAAAAAAAAATAAAAAATAAAAAAAAAAAATATATATATATATATATATATATATATATATATATATATATATATATATATATATATATATATATATATATATATATTATATTTTTTTTTTATTATACTTTGTCGCTGTCTCCCGCGACATATATATACATATATATGGAGACATCACACACCCCTGCCGCAAACCTACATTCACTGAGAACCAATCACTTTACTCTCTTCCTACACGTACACATGCCTTATATCCTTTATAAAAACTTTTCACTGCTTCTAACAATTTGCCTAGCACACCATATATTCTTAATACCTTCCACAGAGCATCTCTACCAACCGTATCATCAGATCGATAAGTGCTACATACAAATCCATTTGCTTTTCTAAGTATTTCTCACATACATTCTTCCAAACAAACATCTGATCCACACATCCTCTATCACTTCTGAAACCACACTGCTCTTCCCCAATCTGATGGTGTGTACATGCTTTTACCCTCTCAATCAATACCAACCATCTCATATAATTTCCCAGGAAAAGTCATTAAAACTTATACCTCTGTAATTTGAGCACTCATCTTTGTCCCCTTTGCCGTTGAACAATGGCCCTATATATATATATTATATATATATATATATTATATATATATATATATATATATATATATATATATATATATATATATATATATATATATATATATATATATATATACATATATATATATATATATATATATATATATATATATATATATATTATATATATATATATATATATATATATATATATATATATATATATATTAATTCATTTACATTCATTATACTTAAGCGCTGTGTCCTGAGTGAAGGAGTTAATGCCAGGAAACAGACGAAGAACGGCCCATCAAAACTCATACACACACACACACACACACATACATACACACACACACACACACACACACACACACACACACACACACACACACACACACACACACACAAATACACACATGTATTTCTTTTTTTCTATTATGACTTCGTTGTCTCCCGCGTTAGCGAGAATGGCATAACCCACCCACATGCACATGCATGTACGTACACGCCCACGCACCACATATACATACCTATAAATTTCAACGTATACATACATATACATACACAGATATATACATATATACACATGTACATATTCATACTTGCTGTTTTTATCCATTCCCGTCGCCAACCCGCCACACTTGAAATAGGATCCCCCTCCCATCGAGAGCGCGCGAATTAGCTCCAGGAAAAGACAACAAAGGCCACATTCGTTCTCACTCAGTCTCTAGCTTTTATGTATAATGCACAGAAACCACAGTTCCCTTTCCACATCCAGGCCACACAAAACTTTCCTTAGTTTACCGCAGACGCTTCACATGCCCCGGTTCAATCCATTGACAGCACATTGACCCCTATATATCTCATTGTTCCAATTCACTCTATTCCTTGCACGCCTTTCACCCTCCTGTATGTTCAGGCCCCAATCGCTCAAAATCATTTTCACTCCATCCTTCCACCTCCAATTTGGTCTCCCTCTTCTCCTTGTTCTCTCCACCTCTTACACATATATCCTCTTTGCCAGTCTTTCCTCACTCATTCTCTCCATGTGATCAAAACATTTCAATACACCCTCTTATGCTCCCTCAACCACACTCTTTATATTTCCACACATCTCTCTTACCCTTTCATTATTTACTCGATCAAACCAACTCACACCACATATTGTCCTCAAACATTTCATATCCATCACATCCACCCTCCTCCGCACAACCCTATCTGTAGACCATGCCACACAACCATATAACAATGCTGGAACCACTATTCCTTGAAGTACATCTATTTTTACTCTTCGAAATGACGTTCTCGCTTTCCATACACTGTTCAACGCTCCCAGAACCTTCACTCTCTACCCCTCCTTGTGACTCAATTCCACTTCCATGGCTCTATCCGCTGCTAAGTTCACTCCCAGATATCTAAAACACTTCACTTCCTCCAGTTTTTCTCCATTCCGATTTACCTCCTAATTAGCTTTTCCCTCATGTGCACTGTACCTAATAACCATACCCTTATTCACTTTTACTCTCAACTTTCTTCTTTCACACACTTTATCAAACTCGGTCACCAACCTCTGCAGTTTCTCACCCGAATCAGCCACCAGCGTTGTATCATCACAGAACAACAACTGACTCACTTCCCAAGCCCTCTCATCCTCAACAAACTGCATACTGCTCCTCTCTCCAAAACTCTTGCATTCACCTCCCTAACCGCCCCCATCAATAAACAATTAAACAACCATGGAGACATCACGCACCCCTGCAGCAAACCCACATTCAGTGGGAACCAATCACTTTCTTCTCTTCTTACTCGCAAACATGCCTTACATCCTTGGTGAAAACTTTTCACTACTTTTAGCAAGTTACCTCCCCCATCATATACTCTTAAAACCTTCCAGAAAGCATATTTATCCACCATATCGTGTGCCTTCTTCAGATCCATAAATGCTACATAAAGATCCATCTGTTTTTCTAGGTATTTCTCACATACGTTCTTCAGAGCAAACCCTGGTCCACGAATCCTCTACCACTCTGAAACCACACTGCTCTTCCCCAGTCTGATGCTCTGTACATGCCCTCACCTCTTAATCAATACCCTTTTATATATTTTCCCAGGAATACTCTGTAGTTTGAGCATTCACCTTTATCCACTTTGCCTTTGTACAATGGCACTATGCATGCATTCCGCCAATGCTCAGGCAATTTACCATGAACCATGCATACAATGAATATCCTAACCAACCAATTAACAACACAGTCATCCTTTTTTGATAAGTTCCATTACAGTACCATCCAAGCCTGCCGCCTAGCCAGCTTTCATCTTCCGCAAAGCTTTCATTACCTCTTCTCAGTTCACCAAAGCATTCTCCCTGACCCTCTCACTTCGCACACAGCCCTGACCACTCTAACATCAAACACATTCAACAAACTTCAAAATATTCACTCCATCTCCTTCTCACTTCATCACTTCTTGTTATTACCTCTCCACTTGCCCCCTTCACCAATGTTCTCATTTGTTCTCTTGTGTTATGTACTTTACTTACCTCCTCCCAAAACATCTTTTTATTCTCCATAAAATTTAGTGATACTCACTCACCCCAACTCTCATTTGCCCTGTTTTTCACCTCTTGCACTTTTCTCTTAAACTCGTGCCGCTTTCTTTCATACATCTCCCAGTTATTTGTACTACTTCCCTGCAAATATCTTCCAAACGCCTCTCTCTTCCCTTTCACTAATAATCTTACTTCTCTGTCCCAATATTGAATACCCATTTCTAATCTCCCACCCCCTACCTTTCTCATACCACATGCATCTTTTGTGCAAGCCATCAGTGCTTCCCTAAATACATCCCATTCCTTCCACACTCCCCTTACGTCGTTTGCTCTCTCGTTTCGCCATTCTGCACTCAGCCTCTCTTGGTGTCTCCTCACACAAGTGTCCTTTCCATGCTCACTTACTCTCACCACTCCCTTCTCCCAAACATTCTTTCCTCTTTTCTGAAAACCTCTACAAATCTTCAGCTTCACCTCCAAAAGACAGTGATCAGAAATCCCTCCAGCTGCCCCTCTCAGCACATTAACATCCAAAAGTCTCTCTTTCGCTCGCCTATCAAGTAACACGTAATCCAATGATGCTCTCTTGCCATCTCTGCTACTCAAATACATACACTTATGTATATCTCTCTTTTTAAACCAGGTATTACCAATCACCCGTCCTTTGTAGGCATATAAATCCTCAAGCTCTTTACCATTTCTGTTTACAACACTGAACACCCCATGTTCACCAATGATACTCTCAACTGCCATATTACTCACCTTTGCATTCAAAGTACCGATCACTATAACCCGGACTCGTGCATCAAAGCTGTCAACACGCTCACTCAGCTGCTCCGAAAATACTTGCCTCTCATGATCTTTCTTCTCAAGACCAGATGCATAGACACCAACAATCACCCATCTCTCTCCTTCTACTTTCAGTTTTACCCATATCAACATAGAGTGTACTTTTTTACACCGTATCACATATTCCCACAACTACTGTTTCAGGAGGCGTGCTATTCCTTCCTTTGCTCTAGTCCTCTCACTAACCCTGACTTTACTCCGAAGACATTACCAAACCACTTCCCCTTTACCTTTGAGCTTCGTTTCACTCAGAGCCAAAACATCCAGGTTACTATCCTCAAACATTCTACCTATCTCTCCTTTTTTCTCATCTTGTTTACATCCTCACACATTTAGACACCCCAGTCTGAGCCTTCTACGAAGATGAGCATTTCCCGCGTGACTGCTTCTGATTCCCCTTACAGAAATTTGAATAAGTATATATATATATATATATATATATATATATATATATATATATATATATATATATATATTAGAAAGGATCACAATTTTGCGCGTGATCAAGATATTCCTATGAGTCCACGGGGAAAATGAAACACGAAAAGTTCCCAAGTGCACTTTCGTGTAATAATCACATCATCATAGGAGACACAAGAGAGAAATATAAGTCAGTTGATATACACCGAAGAGACGAAGCTAGGACGCCATTTGGTAAACATGTGATTGTCGACATGTTTACCAAATATATATATATATATATATATATATATATATATATATATATATATATATATATATATATATATATATATATATATATATATATATATATATATATATATACATATATATATATATATATATATATATATATATATATATATATATATATATATATATATATATATATATATATATATTTCTTTCAAACTATTTGCCATTTCCCGCGTTAGCGAGGTAGCGTTAAGAACAGAGGACTGGGCCTTTGAGGGAATATCCTCACCTGGCCCCCTTCTCTGTTCCTTCTTTTGGAAAATTAAAAAAAAAAAGAGAGGGGAGGATTTCCACCCCCACGCTCCCTCCCCTTTTAATCGCCTTCTACGACATGCAGGGAATACGTGGGAAGTATTCTTTCTCCCCTATCCCCAGGGATAATATATATATATATATATATATATATATATATATATATATATATATATATATATATATATATATATATATATATATATATATATTTATATATATACATATATATATATATATATATATATATATATATATATATATATATATATATATATATATATATATATATATATATATATATATATATATATATATATATTGTTGCGAACTCAATGCTTGTTAGGGCAAGGTCGCCAGGAACATATATATGTTACAAATACTATATTAATCCTTGTGTTTGCAAGGACGTTAGATTTGTTATATTGCACAACTCAGGATAGCTCTTTCTAAACGTTATGGGATTAAATTAATGACCAGCATTACATTAAATCTACTTATAAAGAAGAAGAATTAAATTGTACAAAGATAAGCACATAAATCAGGCATGAATCATTGACGTTAATAATGAACATGAGTTAACGTCGAACATCGGTTAACATTGAACATGAGTTAACATTTGTACATGAGTTAACATTCGTACATAAGTTAACATTTGTACATTAGTTAACATTTCAGATAAGATTTCGAGCCAGGAGATCTCTTTCCTTTATGACAATTCTTCGATAACATTACACTTTGATGATTATAACGGGCTTACAGGCTTACGGCACTGTACTCGGGTAACGGGCTTCCAAGCTCACAACACAGTACTCGGGTAACGGGCTTACAGGCTTACAGCAGGGGGGTCCACCTACCTCGCTGGGCTAAAGAGAGAGGGATCTCAGCGGGTGTCATGGGTATTTATTACAAAGACGAGTCTCCGCCCTGCTAGCTATAACACCACCCTTGATTGGCTATGGGACTAAGAGCACTTTTGATTGGATGGGATATTCTAACGTCGCACTTCTGGGCAGCTCATACTCCTCTTGTTTGAACCTGCAGCGATGACAGGTCCCGTACGGTGGTGAAATACTCAGTAACTGATTGACAACTCAAGGACAAATGACCATCTGGCTTCAAAATTAAATTATTACGCCTAATGCTTGGTGCACACCACCTCGACCAAAACACCCTATATCTGCCACTATATCATCAAACACATTCAACAAACCTTCAAAATACTCATTCCATCTCCTTCTCACATCACCACTACTTGTTATCACCTCCCCATTTGCTCCCAAATCTGAAGTTCCCATTTGCTCCCTTGTCTTACGCACTTTATTTACCTCCTTCCAGAACATCTTTTTATTCTCCCTAAAATTTAATGATATTTAGATTAAAATTTAATGGGTATGTTTAAAGGAATAGTGGTTCCAACAATGTTGTATGGTTGCGAGGCGTGGGCTATGGATAGAGTTGTGCGCAGGAGGATGGATGTGCTGGAAATGAGATGTTTGAGGACAATGTGTGGTGTGAGGTGGTTTGATCGAGTAAGTAACGTAAGGGTAAGAGAGAAGTGTGGAAATAAAAAGAGCGTGGTTGAGAAAGCAGAAGAGGGTGTTTTGAAATGGTTTGGGCACATGGAGATAATTATAGAGGAAAGATTGACCAAGAGGATATATGTGTCGGAGGTGGAGGGAAAGAGGAGAAGTGGGAGACCAAATTAGAGGTGGAAAGATGGAGTGAAAAAGATTTTGTGTGATCGGGGCCTGAACATGCAGGAGGGTGAAAGGAGTGCAAGGAATAGAGTGAATTGGATCGATGTGGTATACCGGGGTTGACGTGCTGTCAGTGGATTGAATCAGGGCATATGAAGCGTCTGGGGTAAACCACGGAAAGCTGTGTAGGTATATATATTTGTGTGTGTGGACGTATGTATATACATGTGTATGGCGGTGGGTTGGGCCATTTCTTTCGTTTGTTTCCTTACGCTACCTCGCAAACGCGGGAGACAGCTACAAAGCAAAAAAAAAAAAAAAAATATATATATATATATATATATATATATATATATATATATATATATATATATATATATATATATATATATATATATATATTATCCCTGGAGATAGGGGTGAAAGAATACTTCCCACGCATTCCTCATGTGTCGTAGAAGACGACTAGAGGGGACGGGAACGGGGGGCCAGAAATACTCCCCTCATTGTAATTTTAACTTTCTAAAAAATGGGAAACAGAAGGAGTCAAGCGGGGAGTGCTCATCCTCCTCGTAGACTCAGATTGGGGTGTCTAAATGTGTGTGGATGTAACCAAGATGTGAAAAAAGGAGAGATAGGTAGTATGTTTCAGGAAAGGTACCTGGATGTTTTGGCTCTGAGTGAAACGAAGCTCAAGGGCAAAGGGGAAGAGTGGTTTGGGAATGTCTTGGGAGTAAAGTCAGGGGTTAGTGAGAGGACAAGAGCAAGGGAAGGAGTAGCAGTACTCCTGAAACAGGAGTTGTGGGAGTATGTGATTGAATGCAAGAAAGTAAATTCTCGATTAATATGGGTAAAACTGAAAGTTGATGGAGAGAGATGGGTGATTATTGGTGCATATGCACCTGGGCATGAGAAGAAATATCATGAGAGGCAAGTGTTTTGGGAGCAGCTGAATAAGTGTGTTAGTGGTTTTGATGCACGAGACCGGGCTATAGTGATGGGTGATTTGAATGCAAAGGTGAGTAATATGGCAGTTGAGGGAATAATTGGTATACATGGGGTGTTCAGTGTTGTAAATGGAAATAGTGAAGAGCTTGTAGATTTATGTGCTGAAAAAGGACTGGTTATTGGGAATACCTGGTTTAAAAAGCGAGATATACATAAGTATACATATGTATATATATGTATATAAGTATATATATGTATATTGAAGCTTATTGATACAGTGGTTAAATTGATGAGAACTGCTATTGAGGTTTGTGTAAATAAATTATACATTTCCTTTTTTCCATAGCCAGAGGTTGAACCATTATGTGACATTCTTCTTTTCATTCATTTCAAGCTAGAAGTTTCAGTTTTCTAAATTGTTTCTTACATTTCTCATATGTATATATATGTATGTGTGTGTGTGTGTGTATATGTGCGTATGTATGTGTATGTGTGTGTATGTGTATATGTATATATATATGTATATTATCCCTGGGGATAGGGGTGAAAGAATACTTCCCACGTATTCCTCGCGTGTCGTAGAAAGCGACTAGAGGGGACGGGAGCGGGGGGCCAGAAATCCTCCCCTCCCTGTATTAACTTTCTAAAATGGGAAACAGAAGAAGGAGTCACGCGGGGAGTGCTCATGCTCCTCGAAGGCTCAGAGTGGGGTGCCTAAATGTGTGTGGATGTAACCAAGATGTGAAAAAAGGAGAGATAGGTAGTATGTTTGAGGAAAGGAACCTGGATGTTTTGGCTCTAAGTGAAACGAAGCTCAAGGGTAAAGGGGAAGAGTGGCTTGGGAATGTCTGGGGAGTAAAGTCAGGGGTTAGTGAGAGGACAAGAGCAAGGGAAGGAGTAGCAATACTCCTGAAACAGGAGTTGTGGGAGTTGTGACAGAGTGTAAGAAAGTAAATTCTCGATTAATATGGGTAAAACTGAAAGTTGATGGAGAGAGGTGGGTGATTATTGGTGCATATGCACCTGGGCATGAGAAGAAAGATCAAGAGAGGCAAGTGTTTTGGGAGCAGCTGAATGAGTGTGTTAGTGGTTTTGATGCACGAGACCGGGTCATAGTGATGGGTGATTTGAATGCAAAGGTGAGTAATGTGGCAGTTGAGGGAATAATTGGTATACATGGGGTGTTCAGTGTTGTAAATGGAAATGGTGAAGAGCTTGTAGATTTATGTGCTGAAAAAGGACTGATGATTGGGAATACCTGGTTTAAAAAGCGAGATATACATAAGTATACTTATGCAAGTAGGAGAGATGGCCAGAGAGCGTTATTGGATTACGTGTTAATTGACAGGCGTGCGAAAGAGAGACTTTTGGATGTTAATGTGCTGAGAGGTACAACTGGAGGGATGTCTGATCATTATCTTGTGGAGGCTAAGGTGAAGATTTGTATGGGTTTTCAGAAAAGAAGAGTGACTGTTGGGGTGAAGAGGGTGGTGAGAGTAAGTGAGCTTGAGAAGGAGACCTGTGTGAGGAAGTACCAGGAGAGACTGAGTACAGAATGGAAAAAGGTGAGAACAATGGAAGTAAGGGGAGTGGGGGAGGAATGGGATGTATTTAGGGAATCGGTGATGGATTGCGCAAAAGATGCTTGTGGCATGAGAAGAGTGGGAGGTGGGTTGATTAGAAAGGGTAGTGAGTGGTGGGATGAAGAAGTAAGAGTATTAGTGAAAGAGAAGAGAGAGGCATTTGGACGATTTTTGCAGGGAAAAAATGCAATTGAGTGGGAGATGTATAAAAGAAAGAGACAGGAGGTCAAGAGAAAGGTGCAAAAGCTGAAAAAAAGGGCAAATGAGAGTTGGGGTGAGAGAGTATCATTAAATTTTAGGGAGAATAAAAAGATGTTCTGGAAGGAGGTAAATAAAGTGCGTAAGACAAGGGAGCAAATGGGAACTGCGGTGAAGGGCGCAAGTGGGGAGGTGATAACAAGTAGTGGTGATGTGAGAAGGAGATGGAGTGAGTATTTTGAAGGTCTGTTGAATGTGTTTGATGATAGAGTGGCAGATATAGGGTGTTTTGGTCGAGGTGGTGTGCAAAGTGAGAGGGTTAGGGAAAATGATTTGGTAAACAGAGAAGAGGTAGTGAAAGCTTTGCGTAAGATGAAAGCCGGCAAGGCAGTAGGTTTGGATGGTATTGCAGCGGAATTTATTAAAAAAGGGGGTGACTGTATTGTTGACTGGTTGGTAAGGTTATTTAATATATGTATGACTCATGGTGAGGTGCCTGAGGATTGGCGGAATGCGTGCATAGTGCCATTGTACAAAGGCAAAGGGGATAAGAGTGAGTGCTCAAATTACAGAGGTATAAGTTTGGTGAGTATTCCTGGTAAATTATATGGGAGGGTATTGATTGAGAGGGTGAGGGCATGTACAGAACATCAGATTGGGGAAGAGCAGTGTGGTTTCAGAAGTGGTAGAGGATGTGTGGATCAGGTGTTTGCTTTGAAGAATGTATGTGAGAAATACTTAGAAAAGCAAATGGATTTGTATGTAGCATTTATGGATCTGGAGAAGGCATATGATAGAGTTGATAGAGATGCTCTGTGGAAGGTATTAAGAAAATATGGTGTGGGAGGAAAGTTGTTAGAAGCAGTGAAAAGTTTTTATCGAGGATGTAAGGCATGTGTACGTGTAGGAAGAGAGGAAAGTGATTGGTTCTCAGTGAATGTAGGTTTGCGGCAGGGGTGTGTGATGTCTCCATGGTTGTTTAATTTGTTTATGGATGGGGTTGTTAGGGAGGTAAATGCAAGAGTTTTGGAAAGAGGGGCAAGTATGAAGTCTGTTGGGGATGAGAGAGCTTGGGAAGTGAGTCAGTTGTTGTTCGCTGATGATATAGCGCTGGTGGCTGATTCATGTGAGAAACTGCAGAAGCTGGTGACTGAGTTTGGAAAAGTGTGTGGAAGAAGAAAGTTAAGAGTAAATGTGAATAAGAGCAAGGTTATTAGGTACAGTAGGGTTGAGGGTCAAGTCAATTGGGAGGTGAGTTTGAATGGAGAAAAACTGGAGGAAGTGAAGTGTTTTAGATATCTGGGAGTGGATCTGGCAGCGGATGGAACCATGGAAGCGGAAGTGGATCATAGGGTGGGGGAGGGGGCGAAAATCCTGGGGGCCTTGAAGAATGTGTGGAAGTCGAGAACATTATCTCGGAAAGCAAAAATGGGTATGTTTGAAGGAATAGTGGTTCCAACAATGTTGTATGGTTGCGAGGCGTGGGCTATGGATAGAGTGTTGCGCAGGATAATGGATGTGCTGGAAATGAGATGTTTGAGGACAATGTGTGGTGTGAGGGGGTTTGATCGAGTGAGTAACGTAAGGGTAAGAGAGATGTGTGGAAATAAAAAGAGCGTGCTTGAGAGAGCAGAAGAGGGTGTTTTGAAGTGGTTTGGGCACATGGAGAGAATGAGTGAGGAAAGATTGACCAAGAGGATATATGTGTCGGAGGTGGAGGGAACGAGGAGAAGAGGGAGACCAATTTGGAGGTGGAAAGATGGAGTGAAAAAGATTTTGTGTGATCGGGGCCTGAACATGCTGGAGGGTGAAAGGAGGGCAAGGAATAGAGTGAATTGGAGCGATGTGGTATACCGGGGTTGACGTGCTGTCAGTGGATTGAAGCAGGGCATGTGAAGCGTCTGGGGTAAACCATGGAAAGCTGTGTAGGTATGTATATTTGCGTGTGTGGACGTATGTATATACATGTGTATGGGGGGGGTTGGGCCATTTCTTTCGTCTGTTTCCTTGCGCTAACTCGCAAACGCGGGAGACAGCGACAAAGTATAATAAAAAATAAAAAAAAAAACATATGTGAGTAGGAGAGATGGACAGAGAGCGTTATTAGATTACGTGTTAATTGACAGGCGAGCGAAAGAGAGACTTTTGGATGTTAATGTGCTGAGAGGTGCAACTGGAGGGATGTCTGATCATTATCTTGTGGAGGCGAAGGTGAAGATTTGTATGTGTTTTCAGAAAAGAAGAGTGAATGTTGGGGTGAAGAGGGTGGTGAGAGTAAGTTAGCTTGGGAAGGAGACTTGTGTGAGGAAGTACCAGGAGACACTGAGTACAGAATGGAAAAAGGTGAGAACAATGGAAGTAAGGGGAGTTGGGGAGGAATGAGATGTATTTAGGGAATCAGTGATGGATTGCGCAAAAGATGCTTGTGGCATGAGAAGCGTGGGAGGTGGGTTGATTAGAAGAGGTAGTGAGTGGTGGGATGAAGAAGTAAGATTATTAGTGAAAGAGAAGAGAGAGGCATTTGGACGATTTTTGCAGGGAAAAAATGCAAGTGAGTGGGAGATGTATAAAAGAAAGAGACAGGAGGTCAAGAGAAAGTTGGAAGAGGTGAGAAAGAGGGCAAATGAGAGTTGGGGTGAGAGAGTATCATTAAATTTTAGGGAGAATAAAAAGATGTTCTGTAAGGAGGTATATAAAGTGCGTAAGAGCAAATGGGAACTTCAGTGAAGGGCGCAAATGGGGAAGTGATAACAAGTAGTGGTGATGTGAGAAGGAGATGGAGTGAGTATTTTGAAGGATTGTTGAATGTGTTTGATGATAGAGTGGCAGATATAGGGTGTTTTGGTCGAGGTGGTGTGTAAAGTGAGAGGGTTAGGGAAAATGATTTGGTAAACAGAGAAGATGTAGTAAAAGCTTTGCCGAAGATGAAAGCCGGCAAGGCAGCAGGTATGGATGGTATTGCAGTGGAATTTGTTAAAAAAGGGGGTGGCTGTATTGTTGACTGGTTGGTAAGGTTATTTAATGTATGTATGACTCATGGTGAGGTGCCTGAGGATTGGCGGAATGCGTGCATAGTGCCATTGTACAAAGGCAAAGGAGATAAGAGTGAGTACTCAAATTAGAGAAGTATAAGTTTGTTGAGTATTTTTGGTAAATTATATGGGAGGGTATTGATTGAGAGGGTGAAGGCATGTACAGAGCATCAGATTGGGGAAGAGCAGTGTGGTTTCAGAAGTGGTAGAGGATGTGTGGATCAGGTGTTTGCTTTGAAGAATGTATGTGAGAAATAGTTAGAAAAGCAAATGGATTTGTATGTAGCATTTATGGATCTGGAGAAGGCATATGATAGAGTTGATAGAGATGCTCTGTGGAAGGTATTAAGAATATATGGTGTGGGAGGCAAGTTGTTAGAAGCAGTGAAAAGTTTTTATCGAGGATGTAAGGCATATGTACGTGTAGGAAGAGAGGAAAGTGATTGGTTCTCAGTGAATAAAGATTTGCGGCAGGGGTGTGTGATATCTCAATGGTTGTTTAATTTGTTTATGGATGGGGTTGTTAGGGAGGTGAATGCAAGAGTTTTGGAAAGAGGGGCAAGGATGAAGTCTGTTGTGGAAGAGAGAGCTTGGGAAGTGAGTCAGTTGTTGTTCGCTGATGACACAGCGCTGGTGGCTGATTCATGTGAGAAACTGCATGAGCTGGTGATTGAGTTTGGTAAAGTGTGTGAAAGAAGAAAGTTAAGAGTAACTGTGAATAAGAGCAAGGTTATTAGGTACAGTAGGGTTGAGGGTCAAGTCAATTGGGAGGTAGTTTTGAATGTGGAGAAACTGAAGGAAGTAAAGTGTTTTAGATATCTGGGAGTGGATCTGGCAGCGGATGGAACCATGGAAGCGGAAGTGAATCATAAGTTGGGGGAGGGGGCGAAAATCCTGGGAGCCTTGAAGAATATGTGGAAGACGAGAACATTATCTCGGAAAGCAAAAATGTGTGTGTTTGAAGGAATAGTGGTTCCAACAATGTTGTATGGTTGCGAGGCGTGGGCTATGGATAGAGTTGTGCGCAGGAGGGTGGATGTGCTGGAAATGAGATATTTGAGGACAATGTGTGGTGTGAGGTGGTTTGATCGAGTAAGTAATGTAAGGGTAAGAGAGATGTGTGGAAATAAAAAGAGCGAGGTTGAGAGACCAGAAAAGGGTGTTTTGAAATGGTTTGGGCACATGGAGAGAATGAATGAGGAAAGATTGACCAAGAGGATATATGTGTCGGAGGTGGAGGGAACGAGGAGAAGTGGGAGACCAAATTGGAGGTGGAAAGATGGAGTGAAAAAGATTTTGTGTGAACGGGGCCTGAACATGCAGGAGGGTGAAAGGCGGGCAAGGAATAGAGTGAATTGGATCGATGTGGTATACGGGGGTTGACGTGCTGTCAGTGGATTGAATCAGGGCATATGAAGCGTCTGGGGTAAACCATGGAAAGTTGTGTGGGGCCTGGATGTGGAAAGGGAGCTGTGGTGTCGGACATTATTGCATGACAGCTAGAGACTGAGTGTGAACAAATGGGGCCTTTGTTGTCTTTTCCTAGTGCTACCTCGCACACATGGGGGAAGGGGATTGTATTCCATGTGTGGCGAGGTGGCAATGGGAATGAATAAAGGCAGACAGTGTGAATTGTGTGAATGGGTACATATGTATGTGTCTGTGTGTGTATATATATGTGTACATTGAGATGTATAGGTATGTATATTTGCGTGTGTGGACGTGTATGTATATACATTGTGTATGGGGGTGGGTTGGGCCATTTCTTTCGTCTGTTTCCTTGCGCTACCTCGCAAACGCGGGAGACAGCGACAAAGCAAAAGAAAAAATAAAAATATATGTATATATATATATATATATATATGTTATCCCTGGGTATGGTGGAGAAAGAATACTTCCCATGCATTCCTCACGTGTCGTAGACGGCGACTAGAGGGGACGTGAGCGGATGGCCAGAAATCCTCCCCTTCTTGTATTTTAGGTTTCTAAAATGGGAAACAGAAGAAGGAGTCACGCGGGGAGTGCTCATCCTCCTCGTAGTCTCAGATTGGGGTGTCTAAATGTGTGTGGATGTAACCAAGATGTGAAAAAAGGAGAGATATTTAGTATGTTCGAGGAAAGGAACCTGGATGTTTTGGCTCTGAGTGAAACGAAGTTTAAGGGTAAAGGGGAAGAGTGGTTTGGGAATGTCTTGGGAGTAAAGTCAGGGGTTAGTGAGAGGACAAGAGCAAGGGAAGGAGCAGCACTACTCATGAAGCAGAAGTTCTGGGAGTATGTGATAGAATGTAAGAGAGTAAATTCTAGATTAATATGGGTGAAACTGAAAGTTGATGGAGAGAGATGGGTGATTATTGATGCATATGCACCTGGGCATGAGAAAAAACATCATGAGAGGCAAGTGTTTTGGGAGCAGCTGAATGGGTGTGTTAGTGGTTTTGATGCACAAGACCTGGTTATAGTGATGGGTGTTTGAATGCAAAGGTGAGTAATGTGGCAGTTGAGGGAATAATTGGTATACATGGGGTGTTCAGTGTTGTAAATGGAAATGATGAAGAGCTTGTAGATATATGTGCTGAAAAAGGACTGGTGATTGGGAATACGTGGTTTAAAAAGCGAGATATCCATATGTTTACGTATGTAAGTAGGAGAGATGGCCAGAGAGCGTTATTGGATTACGTGTTAATGGGTAGGCGCGAAACAGAGACTTTTTGATGTTAACTAGAGGGATGTCTGATCATTATCTTGTGCAGGCGAAGGAAAAGATTTGTATGGGTTTTTTAGAAACGAAGCGAGACTGTTGGGGTGAACAGGGTGGTGAGAGTAAGTGAGCTTGGGAAGGAGACTTGTGTGAGGAAGTACCAGGAAAGACTGAGTACAGAATGGAAAAAGGTGAGAAGAAAGGAGGTAAGGGGAGTAGGGGAGGAATGCAGTGAAGGCTTGCGCAAAAGATACTTGTAGCGTGAGAAGCATGGGAGGTGGGTTGATTAGAATGGGTAGTCAGTGCTGGGATGAATAAGTAAGATTATTAGTGAAAGAGAAGAGAGGCATTTGGACGATTTTTGCAGGGAAAAAATGCAAATTAGTGGGAGATGTATAAAAGAAAGAGACAGGAGGTCAAGAGAAAGTTGCAAGAGGCGAAAAAGAGGGCAAATGAGAGTTGGGGTGAGAAAGTATCATTAAATTTTAGTGAGAATAAAAAGATGTTTTAGAAGTAGGTAAACAAAGTGCGTAAGACAAGGGAGCAAATGGGAACTTCAGTGAAGGGGGAAAATGGGGATGTGATAACAAGTAGAAGTGATGTGAGAAGGAGATGGAGTGAGTGTTTTGAAGGTTTGTTGAATGTGTTTGATGATAGAGTGGAAGATATAGGGTGTTTTGGTCGAGGTGGTGTGCAAAGTGGGAGGGTTAGGGAAAATGATTTGGTAAACAGAGAAGAGATAGTAAAAGCTTTGCGGAAGATGAAAGCCGGCAAGGCAGCAGGTTTGGATGGTATTGCAGTGGAATTTATTGAAAAAGGGGGTGACTGTATTGTTGACTTGTTGGCAAGGTTATTTAATGTATGTATGATTCATGGTGAGGTGCCTGAGGATTGGCGGAATCTGTGCATAGTGCCATTGTACAAAGGCAAAGGGGATAAGAGTGAGTGCTCAAATTACAGAGGTATAAGTTTGTTGAGTATTCCTGGTAAATTATATGGGAGGGTATTAATTGAGAGGGTGAAGGCATGTACAGAGCATCAAATTGGGGAAGAGCAGTGTGGTTTCAGAAGCGGTAGAGGATGTGTGGGTCAGGTGGGATCATATGTTTGCTTTGAAGAATGTATGTGAGAAATACTTAGAAAAGCAAATGGATTTGTATGTAGCATTTATGGATCTGGAGAAGGCATATGATAGAGTTGATAGAGATGCTCTGTGGAAGGTACTAGGAATGCATGGTGTGGGAGGCAAGTTGTTATAAGCAGTGAAAAGTTTTTATCGAGGATGTAAGGCATATGTACGTGTAGGAAGAGGGGAAAGTGATTGGTTCTAAGTGAATGTAGGTTTGCGGCAAGGGTGTGTCACGTCTCCATTGTTGTTTAATTTGTTTATGAATGGGGTTGTTAGGGAGGTGAATGCAAGAGTATTGGAAAGAGGGGCAAGTATGAAGTCTGTTGTGCATGAGAGAGCTTGGGAAGTTAGTCAGTTGTTGTTCGCTGATGATACAGCGCTGGTGACTTATTCATTTGAGAAACTGAAGAAGCTGGTGACTGAGTTTGGTAAAGTGTGTGAAAGAAGAAAGTTAAGAGTAAATGTGAATAAGAACAAGGTTATTAGGTACAGCAGTGTTGAGGATCAAGTCAATTGGGAGGTAAGTTTGAATGGAGAAAAAGTGGAGGAAGTAAAGTGTTTTAGATATCTGGGAGTGGATCTGGCAGCAGATGTAATCATGGAAGCAGAAGTGAATCATAGGGTGGGGGAGGGGGCGAAAATCCTCGGAGCCTTGAAGAATGTGTGGAAGTCGAGAACATTATCTCGGAAAGCGAAAATGGGTATGTTTGAAGGAATAGTGGTTCCAACAATGTTGTATGGTTGCGAGGCGTGGGCTATAGATAGAGGTGTGCGCAGGAGGGTGGATGTGCTGGAAATGAGATGTTTGAGGACAATATGTGGTGTGAGGTGGTTTGATCGACTAAGTAATGTAAGGGTAAGAGCGATGTGTGGAAATAAAAAGGGCGTGGCTGAGAGAGCAGAAGAGAGTGTTTTGAAATGGTTTGGGCACATGGAGAGAATGAGTGAGGAAAGATTGACCAAGAGGATATATATGTCGGAGGTGGAGGGAACTAGGTGAAGTGGGAGACCAAATTGGAGGTGGAAAGATGGAGTGAAAAAGATTTTGAGTGATCGGGGCCTGAACATGCAGGAGGGTGAAAGGCGGGCAAGGAATAGAGTGAATTGGATCGATGTGGGTATAACGGGGTCGACGTGCTGTCAATGGATTGAATCAGGGCATGTGAAGCGTCTGGGGTAAACCATGGAAAGCTGTGTAGGTGTGTATATTTCCGTGTGTGGACGTATGTATATACATGTGTATGGGGGGGGGGGTGGGGCCATTTCTTTCGTCTGTTTCCTTGCGCTACCTCGCAAACGCGGGAGACAGCGAGAAAGTATAATAATATAAAAAAATAATATATATATATATATATATATATATATATATATATATATATATATATATATATATATATATATATATATATATATATATATATATATATATATATATGTATGTATATATATATATATATATATATATATATATATATATATATATATATATATATATATATATATATATATATATATATATATATATATATTTATTTTTTTTTTTTTTCTTTTTTTATACTTTGTCGCTGTCTCCCGCGTTTGCGAGGTAGCGCAAGGAAACAGACGAAAGAAATGGCCCAACCCCCCCCATACACATGTACATACACACGTCCACACACGCAAATATACATACCTACACAGCTTTCCATGGTTTACCCCGGACGCTTCACATGCCTTGATTCAATCCACTGACAGCACGTCAACCCCTGTATACCACATCGCTCCAATTCACTCTATTCCTTGCCCTCCTTTCACCCTCCTGCATGTTCAGGCCCCGATCACACAAAATCCTTTTCACTCCATCTTTCCACCTCCAATTTGGTCTCCCTTTTCTCCTCGTTCCCTCCACCTCCGACACATATATCCTCTTGGTCAATCTTTCCTCACTCATTCTCTCCATGTGCCCAAACCATTTCAAAACACCCTCTTCTGCTCTCTCAACCACGCTCTTTTTATTTCCACACATCTCTCTTACCCTTACGTTACTTACTCGATCAAACCACCTCACACCACACATTGTCCTCAAACATCTCATTTCCAGCACATCCATCCTCCTGCGCACAACTCTATCCATAGCCCACGCCTCGCAACCATACAACATTGTTGGAACCACTATTCCTTCAAACATACCCATTTTTGCTTTCCGGGATAATGTTCTCGACTTCCACACATTTTTCAAGGCTCCCAAAATTTTCGCCCCCTCCCCCACCCTATGATCCACTTCCGCTTCCATGGTTCCATCCGCTGACAGATCCACTCCCAGATATCTAAAACACTTCACTTCCTCCACTTTTTCTCCATTCAAACTCACCTCCCAATTGACTTGACCCTCAACCCTACTGTACCTAATAACCTTGCTCTTATTCACATTTACTCTTAACTTTCTTCTTCCACACACTTTACCAAACTCCGTCACCAGCTTCTGCAGTTTCTCACATGAATCCGCCACCAGCGCTGTATCATCAGCGAACAACAACTGACTCACTTCCCAAGCTCTCTCATCCCCAACAGACTTCATACTTGCCCCTCTTTCCAAGACTCTTGCATTTACCTCCCTAACAACCCCATCCATAAACAAATTAAACAACCATGGAGACATCACACACCCCTGCCGCAAACCAACATTCACTGAGAACCAATCACTTTCCTCTCTTCCTACACGTACACATGCCTTACATCCTCGATAAAAACTTTTCACTGCTTCTAACAACTTGCCTCCCACACCATATATTCTTAATACCTTCCACAGAGCATCTCTATCAACTCTATCATATGCCTTCTCCAGATCCATAAATGCTACATACAAATCCATTTGCTTTTCTAAGTATTTCTCACATACATTCTTCAAAGCAAACACCTGATCCACACATCCTCTACCACTTCTGAAACCACACTGCTCTTCCCCAATCTGATGCTCTGTACATGCCTTCACCCTCTCAATCAATACCCTCCCATATAATTTACCAGGAATACTCAACAAACTTATACCTCTGTAATTTGAGCACTCACTCTTATCCCCTTTGCCTTTGTACAATGGCACTATGCACGCATTCCGCCAATCCTCAGGCACCTCACCATGAGTCATACGTACATTAAATAACCTTACCAACCAGTCAACAATACAGTCACCCCCTTTTTAAATAAATTCCACTGCAATACCATCCAAACCTGCTGCCTTGCCGGCTTTCATCTTCCGCAAAGCTTTTACTACCTCTTCTCTGTTTACCAAATAATTTTCTCTAACCCTCTCACTTTGCACACCACCTCGACCCAAACACCCTATATCTGCCACTCTGTCATCAGACACATTCAACAAACCTTCAAAATACTCATTCCATCTCCTTCTAACATCACCACTACTTGTTATCACCTCACCATTTACGCCCTTCACTGAAGTTCCCATTTGCTCCCTTGTCTTACGCATCCTATTTACCTCCTTCCAGAACATCTTTTTATTCTCCCTAAAATTTACTGATAGTCTCTCACCCCAACTCTCATTTGCCCTTTTTTTCACCTCTTGCACCTTTCTCTTGACCTCCTGTCTCTTTCTTTTATATATATATATATATATATATATATATATATATATATATATATATATATATATATATATATATATATATATATATATATATATATATATATATATATATATATATATATATATATATATATATATATATGTATATATATATATATTTATATATATATATATATATATATATATATATATATATATAAACCTGCATGTTCCCTTTAACACATTTACCCTATTTTTTCTACCTTTCCTCACTCATTCTTTCTATATGTTCAAACCATTTCAACAAACCCTCTTTTGCGCTCTCAACCACACTCTTTTTATTACTTTGTCCCCTCCCTCAACCTGTGACTCACTTTTGGTTTCATGGTTCCATTTACTGCTAAATCCACTGCCAGATAGCTAAAACACTTCACTTTTTCTATTTTTTCTCCATTGAAACCTATTTCCCAATCAACTTGTTGCTCAAATGTCTACAGTTGTGTAAGTGATCTGGTATACGCGAAGAAAAAGAGAAAAAAATTCGCAGAAAAATGAAACACGAAAAGTTCCTAATTGCATTACCGTGTAATGATCACATTGTCAGGGGAGATAACAGAATGAAAGGAAACGTAGAACAGTGAGTTGATGTAAAAGGAAATGACGTAGCTAAGACTCCATTGGTGAATATGCGTTACCGGATGATAACACCACCATCTGGTAGCACTTCTCTACCAATGGTGTCTTAGCTAAGTCTCTTCCTTGTATAAAATCTAACAGTTTCATGTCTCCTATCTCATTCTAGTATCTCCCTTGACGATAGGATCATTACAAGAAAGTGCACTTGGAAACGTATCGTGTTTCATTTTTGTGTGGTTGCTTGCATAGACTATGTGTCTATGCACACACACACACACACACACACACCAGCCTCGGTCAGGTACCCTAATGAGATACGATTATTGTAGAATCAGCCGCGAGGGGACGTTGGGCACTTGTTTTTAGCGTGGTCGGGCTTCCGCGTCTAGTATGAGGAGTGGTTATGAAAACCGTAAGACCGAGCTGAATTTTAGTTGCATAACGTTACGGTACAGTCATCTTCAGAAGTTTGTACCGTAACTTTAGAGAAGTAAACCTCAGCTCTATCCTTATAGTTTCCATAACAACTCGTCTTATCCTCATCTGTCATGATAGATGATGAACAATGGATGATCTTTACATATCGTTTGCCAAAAGATAGATATGTTGCTCCAAAGTGTGAGGGACTTAGGGGTCACTACCTCCATCAACTTAAGATTCTCCCAACATTGTAATGAAGCTGTCCAGAAAGCAAATAGGATGTTAGGATTTATAAACAGAAACTTTACATACAAAAGCAAGTATGTAATATCACCACTATATCGAAGTCTGTATAGGCCTCACCTCGAACATGCAGTGCAGTTTTGGGTCCCCCTTTTAAGCAACGTTATTACTTAATTAGGAGAAGTGCAGCAAAGGACAACTAAATTGAATGCTTCCTTGCGTAACAAACTATATAAGGAGATTCTGCAAGAATTTAACATGTTCTCACTAAGCAAGAGGCATCTCTGAGGCAAACAAATAGAATATTACGGAAAATGTAAAGGATTCAAGAACGACGATATTGAAAATTCCATAACAATCGCGACATCATTACCAACGAGAGCAAATGGAATAAAACTTAGCGCTCACCAAGTTGATCTGGACTGTACGAAATATTTGTTTACCAACATTATCATTACGTAGAATAATCCCCCAGAAAATGTTGTTCAGAGCAACACCCCTTGATCATCACTTGTCACTCTACTGTACTGAATGAATAGTTTAATCTCTCGCCATGACGTAGTGGTACATCATGCTACATTCTCAGCCACCGATCTTTCCCTGGCTATGTAGCGTTAACATACCAACAGTGATTAACCCATGTCATCTGCTTTGATAGAGTAAGAATTAGTGTATCATTCTTCATCATCAGAAATAATATAGGCAGGGTGGAGCTCAAGTTTTCTTCTTGCAGTTGTCTTTATAACAAAAAGTTAAGGGATCATGTCGATGGTGATGGGATGCATGACATATTCATCTTTATTCTACCTTACGACTTTCCCATACAAAAATCTTCTTCAGGCATATTAATCCTGCAATGTATCTATTTCTATTTGTTTTCCGTCCGTCGCGTTGCCGGAGTGAGTGGAGGAGGGTGGGGAGAGAGTCTTTGCTTTGCCATTATTTTTCTGCTGCTTTTAAGGGGACTGCATTTTTTTAAAGAGGTCTTAAAGTCTGACCACATCGCTTGGACCTTAGGTCTGTGTGGTCTGTGGATCTATGTAACAACTGCGGTGAGAGTAATAACACGGTTGATGTCACAGCGGACTATCACAGGCGCAGCCACCTACACGTGCCAGATTTGATTACTGCAGGATTTCATCACAGGCTCTGTGTTCACTCTGTGAGTCTCGCTGAAGTTAACACTGTACACTACAGGTATTCTGGATTCAGTTCTAGCAGTCATATTGATACTCGCGCTTACTCTCCTACTTGGCCAGTTGTGTCACCTTCCCCGGGGACAATGCACGAGTTGGGATAACAATATAACCAATGTAGATACCATCATCTTTCATCAAAATATCCCATGAGGAACGGTAAACGGTTAAGGTAACTAACCTTTGATAAACAGTAATAGATATCAGGTTCCAGATTTTCTTTTACTGTATTTACGAAGCTTGCTACAGCGCTAGAAATATCTTACGAGAAATATTGGAACTGTTGTAAAGAATTATTTCTCTGTACAGAATTAACAATGGGAAACAGAAGACAGGAAGTGTGTATCTATTATCAGATTTTGTATCCACTGTCTTGTTATACTGTTAAATCTATGGTAGAACTAGACAAGCTGATGCCATCTTACAAACAGTATATTACAACTCTGCTTCTTCAGGAGGTCACAAAGAACAAACGGTGTAAGGCTAATATATATCTATAATATAAAAAAGATTTAGCGGGTATTTTTGGTTGGGTTATTGCAGCATTAGAACTCTGAGAGAGGGGCACGGGAACACGTTAAGCAACAGCAATAACGCTTACTAAGTATGGTGTATAAGGTGAGGCAACAGAGGGCAATGAGCTACTGGAGGTGCACGACTATGGTGAAGAGTTACGTAAAGTAAGGTAGGTCGAGTAACATGAAACAGGCTTGGCAAGGGTCTTGTGATGCTGGTGATGGTGGGTGTCAGATGAAGCAGGAGCACGTGGGAGAAGTGTGTGGTTGCTGAGTCAACGTGGAGCTCCAGTAGGAAGTGGGTGTGGCTCCTAGAGTGTGCGGCGGCTGCCGGTTTGTGGTAGGGTTGCAAGAGGCCCCTGGAGCTGTGCTAGGGTAACAGGAGTGCCGCGGGCGTGGTTCTTGACGGACGGGGAGGATGTCCTACTCGAGTCCAGCCGAAGGCGCACCTCGGAGATGAGGTGCCACAATAAAACTTGCCTGGATGATTAAACCGCCAGGAGTCATGTTGGGACATCTGCAGACGGAGAAGAAGCCCTAAGGGCGGTTTGAGTCTAAAGTCACATCGCCAAGAATTCAGGCACTGGAGTGGTACATTTGTGTAGTGGTGAGTCAACTGCCTGAACGACTACTTGCGGTGATTCCCGGGTACTTAAGAGACGGTGTGATCGGTTCGGGGGGGGGGTTATCTATTCACAAAGGTAATCAAAGACGTCGAATCCGAATACTGCAACCTTCTGATCTCCCTCCAAGCAGTTGGAATTGAGGTTAAGTCCTTAAGAGCGGCGCCTCTCATGGAATCAGTCAGGCCATCTATGATTACAGCGTTGAAGGCTAGGGCCCCGGCAGGTTGGTGACTGGGGAATCTTTAACAACATAGGAGTTGATGTTGGAATCATTATTTCTAATTTGTTTGATCCGCTGCCTTATAGTGTCTCTTCCCTGGATGACTACGAGTCTCTCACTATTGCACGATGTGAGTAATATCTTCTGCCTCACACTCTCCAGGGCTGATAGTTCCAACCCTCGTCCTCCGCCCTCTTGCCTCAGCCATATACACATAGACTTCTCGTCCAATAATCACCCTAAATCAAACACTTCACCGTCGCCACGTAGCGTACATCATCTCCCCCGTCCCTGGATACGTTACCCTCTCCATCGTACCAATATTTGTACTCCATCATAATGGTCCATTAATGCACTAACCCCCCCTCCTTTATCTACATTTTCCAACATTTTTGTCTTATTCTATTCATTTCTCATTCCCTACCATATTCTCTCTGGCCACCATCACTCATTCCTCTTCGACTGTTTCTCTCGACGCTTCCATGAGAATGAATGACTCCCTCCTTTCTCACCATCTTCTCGATCATCCATCAGTTGTACTTTTCTCTCTCTAATCACATCACTGCCACACGTGCAATATCGTTACTCGTCCTACATTCTCCTGCCTGTGATATCTTCAATCCATAATCACTCAATAACTGAACTGGGTCCCACTTCAGGCCATCATATCTCAGACCTTTTGATGACTATATGAAAACACTGCATAAATGTCAACGCGTTTGACTCCACCTATCCAGGCGGCAGGAGTAATGTATCATAGTGTAATGATCATAGGATGGCTAGTACAGAGTGCCGGCTGCAGCCCAGGCAATGGATCAACTCTTGTGGCGTTAGCCAGAGTGATACAAAGGAAGTGGCACGAGATATATCCAAGTCAGAAGGGATATTTATGTATGCAAGTAACAACTGACTATCACATACACACACTCATAAAGGACATAAATATAAGAGAAAGAACACACACACACACACACACACACACACACACACACACACACACACACACACACACACACACACACACTCGTCCATGCGTTGTGGGAAGGTAGCTAATCCTCTAACAAGGTAACACAAGCTCCATTTCTTAACTTTGGCTAATCATAGTCTCCTGCACACTATAATGATCGATAATCAAAAAAAAAATCCACCACTTGACAATGACTCATGAATTGAATGAGGTCACATCAGGAGTGTGTAACGCCCTAAGCCACTGGTATTACCGATTATGTTATATATGAATCATTGGGTAAGTTACAAGGTATCAAACTGTAATAAACAGAGCTCAACACTTGGAGTTCCTAAGTATCAGGATGTGCAATATATGGACAAACATTTTCACTGATAGGTATATAAGTATATAAGGTCCACAGTTAACAATCACGTATATACGACCAATAATTCTTGTATGCAGCTACACTGTCTCAAGCTGAAGATCATATTGACAAGTAACGTCCATTAAGGAACAAGCTCTTCAAATCTAATGAAAGAAATCAGTTATGTCTTAATAAAGTTATCAAGAGTTCAAGAACAGAAACCCTGATTAGCTGCGCTACATTCAACGATTTGTCGAATGCATGCCTAGCTAAAGCCATTACCTGGAACTCTCCGCAAGTGAGCCTAATTGAATATCAATTTACTAGGTCCCTGCTGTTCACAGTCAGGTGAAGTGAGCACTCCAACAAAACAATAAATGATCGTATCTTTGGGGGAAAAGGAGCTCGTCAAGAAAGCGTCGTATAGAAAAGGTGACCATAAACTGATGCTGCCGAGCTTGATCTCTTGGGTTAAATGAAGACTAGAATATAGGATCAGCATTTTGGGGTTGAGTGTACATGTAGCTTTTCGACTAGATGCAGAAACTGATTGTTGTATCATCATTTTAGGTGTTTTGCCATTTCTAGCGTTATTTCTTTGGTCCCATCCTTACATGGTTATACTTTTCCCAGACTATACATAGTCTAGTATTTCAGTATGTGTCCACAGCCCTGACCACCCACTGCAAAGTTCATATTATGAACATCTCCCAGTCGGCTAAATCGCTAGTAATACCCACTGGCCAGCCTTAATCCGTCGTCTGCTGATCTTGTTACTTTCTCCATACACGTGTTTTACTCGCCGCATTTCATTGCCAGGGAAAATGGATGGATTAATGCTCGTTAACCCCCGTCTATTTGCATCAGACGGATCTGTTCATCCCTTCTTGAGTATAGTTCTTACAGTTCTGCTTCAAAACACAGTCTTTTTATGTATTGCGTCTAAAAAAAGGCATCAGCTTCATCATGCTTTCAGGTAATTATCAAGAGGGAATCCACAGAAGTTTGAATGAAAACCTTTAACCAGCAGAATGTGCATAATGGTACCTGGCTCCTGAGAAAAGAATATCATACTCTGGTTCTAGGGTATCGAGATTCTTTGATGATTAAAGTTACACGTTGTGATTCTTTTTATAAACTCAAACGTAATGAGTGTGGCATACAGTACAGGTTATGAGATGGATGCCCATACCCCATTGTCTCACTTCGTCCTTTAGTCTCTCCCTATAGTCCTGGAGCTGCACCCTCCTCCACTAGCCCCAAAATCCAGGCCTCCATCACACATCACTGCAGGACCCTCGTCCCCTGGTGGCTGACGTCCTGACTTCTCACTTTCATCAATCTTCCCAATGATCACTCCCTGCCTCTCTCTCTCTCTCTCTCTCTCTCTCTCTCTCTCTCTCTCTCTCTCTCTCTCTCTCTCTCTCTCTCTCTCTCTCTCTCTCTCTCTCTCTCTCTCTCTCTCTCTCTCTCTCTCTCTCTCTGTAGCACATTACATTTCCTTTATGATCATTGCACCATGCTTATCCTAGCCACCCATAAACTATACCGTTATATATTCTACTCTTTGGAGTTCTACGTTTCACACAAGCTTGATCATAATCACATCTTCCTCAGCGAGTTATATCTGTAACGTTCATTTAACAATCCTACGCGTAATAGTGAGATGTGATGCTTTATCGTAGGTTCTCCCACTTTAACACTATCTGTGTGATACTACAGAGGTCATCACTGACACATGGTGTGTACGGGTTGGGTACGTCCTCAGCCTCAGCCCAACGCTGCTCCCTCGGGCGCCTCACCCCACCTGCCTGCTACTCCTACACTCGCTCTCTTCCCTCCCTCTTACACTCTGATTTACAAGTATTGTGTTGATCTTATATATTCAGCGAGAAGTGGAAGTTCCGTAACTTTGTTCTGTTCACAATAGTTTCCGTCGTCTCTGAGGTATTGGTATTTTCTGGGTTTCTGGTGAAGGTCTGCTCCTCCTCAACATTTTCCATGATATTATGGCTTCGTTGGCATATATGTGCTGATCTATTATTTTATATATAGTACGTTAGTCACTTGGTATGCTGCCTATCTGCATTTTATGTTGCATACTGATATGATGTTTGCCTCTTTTCTATATTCATTTCCGGTAACTATGTGATTTCTGTTTGTGACTACTATTTGTGCAATGTGGGCAGAGAGGTTTACATATGAAATGCTCTCTCTCATAACCTTGCATATATATAAATATATATATATATGTATATATATATATATATATATATATATATATATATATATATATATATATATATATATATATATATATATATATATATATATATATATATATATATATATATATATATATATATATATATATATATTTATTCTATTTTGCTTTGTTGCTGTCTCCCGCGTTTGCGAGGTAACGCAAGGAAACAGACGAAGGAAATGTCCCAACCCACCCCCATACACATGTATATACATACACGTCCACACAAGCAAATATACATACCTATACATCTCAATGTACACATATATATACACAAACAGACACATACATATATACCCATGCACACAATTCACACTGTCTACCTTTATTCATTCCCATCGCCACCTCGCCACACATGGAATACCATCCCCCTCCCCCCTCATGTGTGCGAGGTAGCGCTAGGAAAAGACAACAAAGGTCCCATTCGTTCACACTCAGTCTCTAGCTGTCATGCAATAATGCCCGAAACCATAGCTCCCTTTCCACATCCAGGCCCCACACAACGTTCCATGGTTTACCCCAGACGCTTCACATGCCCTGATTCAATCCACTGAGAGCACGTCAACCCCGGTATACCACATCAATCAAATTCACTCTATTCCTTGCACGCCTTTCACCCTCCTGCATGTTCAGGCCCCGATCACTCAAAATCTTTTTCACTCCATCTTTACACCTCCAATTTGGTCTCTCACTTCTCCTCGTTCCCTCCACCTCCGACACATATATCCTCTTCGTCAATCTTTCCTCACTCATTCTCTCCATGTGCCCAAACCATTTCAAAACACCCTCTTCTGCTCTCTCAAACACACTCTTTTTATTTCCACACATCTCTCTTACCCTTACACATTACTTACTCGATCAAACCACCTTACACGACACATTGTCCTCAAACATCTCATTTCCAGCACATCCACCCTCCTGCGCAAAACTCTATCCATAGCCCACGCCTCGCAACCATACAACATTGTTGGAACCACTATTCCTTCAAACATACCCATTTTTGCTCTCCGAGATAATGTTCTCGACTTCCACAAATTCCTCAAGGCTCCCAGGATTATCGCCCCCTCCCCCACCCTATGATTTACTTCCACATCCATGGTTCCATTCGCTGCCAAATCAGATCCCAGATATCTAAAACACTTCACTTCCTCCAGTTTTGTTCCATTCAAACTTACCTCCCAATTGACTTGACCCTCAACCCTACTGTACCTAATAACCTTGCTCTTATTCACATTTACTCTTAACTTTCTTCTTTCACACACGTTACCACACTCAGTCACCAACTTCTGCAGTTTCTCACATGAATCAGCCACGAGCGCTGTATCATCAGCGAACAACAACTGACTTACTTCCCAAGCTCTCTCATCCCCAACAGACTGCGTACTTGCCTCTCTTTCCAAAACTCTTGCATTCACCTCCCTAACAATCCCATCCATAAACAAATAAAACAACCATAGAGACATCACACACCCATGCCGCAAACCTACATTCACTGAGAACCAATCACTTTCCTCTCTTCCTAAAAGAACAGATGCATTACATCATCGATACAAACATTTCACTACTTCTAACAACTTGCCTCCCACACTATATATTCTTAGTACCTTCCCTAGAGCATCTCTATCAACTCTATCATATGCCTTCTCCAGATCCATAAATGCTACATACAAATCCATTTGCTTTTCTAAGTATTTCTCACATACATTCTTCAAAGCAAACACCTGATCCACACATCCTCTACCACTTCTGAAACCACACTGCTCTTCCCCAATCTGATACTCTGGACATGCCTTCGCCCTCTCAATCAATACCCTACCATATAATTTACGAGGAATACTCAACAAACTTATACCTCTGTAATTTGAGCACTCACTCTTATCCCCTTTCCCTTTGCACAATGGCACTATGCACGCATTCCGCCAATCCTCAGGCACATCACCATGAATCATACATACATTAAATTACCTTACCATCCAGTCAACAATACAGTCACCCCTTTTTTTAATAGATTCCATTGCAATACCATCCACACTTGCTGCCTTGCCGGCTTTCATCTTTTCCAACGCTTTTCCTACCTCTTCTCTGTTTACCAAGTCATTTTCCCTAACCCTCTCACTTTCCACACCACCTCGACCAAAACACCCTATATCTGCCGGTCTATCATGAAACACATTCAACAAACCTTCAAAATACTGACTATATCTCCTTCTCCCATCACCACTACTTGTTATCACCTCCCCATTAGCCCCCTTCACTGAAGTTCCCATTTGCTCCCTTGTCTTACGCACTTCATTTACCACTTTCCAGAACATCTTTTTATTCTTCCTAAAATTTAATGATACTCTCTCACCCCAAATCTCATTTGCCCTCATTTTCACCTCTTCCACCTTTCTCTTGACCTCCTGTCTCTTTCTTTTATACATCTCCCACTCAATTGCATTTTTTCCCTGCAAAAATTCTCTAAATGCCTCTCTCTTCTCTTTCACTAATAATCTTACTTCTTCATCCTACCACTCACTACCCTTTCAAATCAACCACCCTCCTACGCTCCTCATGCCACAAGCATCTTTTGCGCAAGCCATCACTGCTTCCCTAAATATACCCCATTCCTCCCCCACTCCCCTTACCTCCTTTGTTCTCACCTTTTTCCATTCTGTACTCAGTCTCTCCTGGTACTTCCTCACACAAGTCTCCTTCTCAAGCTCACTTACTCTCACAACCCTCTTCACCCCGACATTCTGTGTTCTTTTCTGAAAACCCATACAAATCTTCACCTTCGCCTACACAAGATAATTATCAGACATCCCTCCAGTTGCACCTCTGAGCACATTAACATCCAAAAGACTGTTTTTCCCGCGCCTGTCAATTAACACTTGATCCAACAACGACTTCTGCCCGTCTCTCCTACTTTCATACGTATACTTATGTGTATCTCGCTTTTTAAACCAGATATTCGCAATAACCAGTCCATAAATCTACAAGTTCTTCACCATTTCCATATACAACACTGAACACCCCAAATATACCAATTATTCCCTCAACTGCCACATTACTCACCTTTGCATTCAAATCAACCATCACTATAGCCCGGTCTTTTGCATCAAAACCACTAACACACTCATTCCGCTGATCCCAAAACACTTGCCTCTCATGATCTTTCTTCTCATGCTCAGGTGCATATGCACCAATAATCACCCATCTCTCTCCATCAACTTTCACTTTTACCTATACTAATCTAGAATTTACTTTCTTACATTCTATCACATACTCCCACAACTCCTGTTTCAGGAGTAGTTCTACTCCTTCCCTTGCTCTTGTCCTCTCACTAACCTTTGACTTTACTACCAAGACATTCCCAAACCATTCATCCCCTTTACCCTTGAGCTTCGTTTCACTCAGAGCCAGATCTTCCAGGTTCCTTTCCTCAAACATACTACCTATCTCTCCTTTTTCAGATCTTGGTTACAGCCACACACATTTAGACACCCCAATCTGAGCCTACGAGGAGGATGAGCACTCCTCACGTGACTCCTTCTTCTGTTTCCCATTTTAGAAACTTGAAATACAAGGAGGGGAGGATTTCTGGCCCCCCGCTCCCGTCCCCTACGACGCCTGAGGAATGCATGGAAAGTATTCTTTGTCCCCTATCTCCATATACATATGTATATATATATATATATATATATATATATATATATATATATATATATATATATATATATATATATGTGTGTTTAGATATGAATATATATACATATATATATATATATATATATATATATATATATATATATATATATATATATATATATATATATATATATATATATATATATATATATATATACATACAAATGGATTTGTATGTAGCATTTATGGACCTGGAGAAGGCATATTATAGAGTTTATAGAGATGCTCTGTGGAAGGTATTAAGAATATATGGTGTGGGAGGCAAGTTGTTAGAAGCAGTGAAAAGTTTTTATCGAGGATGTAAGGCATGTGTACGTGTAAGAAGAGAGGAAAGTGATTCGTTCCCAGCGAATGTAGGTTTGTGGCAGGGGTGTGTGATGTCTCCATGGTTGTTTAATTTCTTTATGGATGGGGTTGTTAGTGAGGTGAATGCAAGAGTTTTGGAAAGAGGGGCAAGCATGATGTCTGTTGTGGACGAGAGAGCTTGGGAAGTGAGTCAGTTGTTGTTCGCTGATGATACAGCGCTGGTGGCTGATTCATGTGAGAAACTGCAGAAGCTGGTGACTGAGTTTGGTAAAGTGTGTGAAAGAAGAAAGTTAAGCGTAAATGTGAATAAGAGCAAGGTTATTAGGTACAGTAGGGTTGAGGGTCAAGTCAATTGGGAGGTAAGTTTGAATGGAGAAAAACTGGAGGAAGTAAAGTGTTTTAGATATATGGGAGTGGATCTGGCAGCGGATGGAGCCATGGAAGCGGAAGTGAATCATAATGTGGGGGAGGGGGCGAAAATCCTGGCAGCCTTGAAGAATGTGTGGAAGTCGAGAACATTATCTCAGAAAGCAAAAATGGGCATGTTTGAATGAATAGTGGTTCCAACAACGTTGTATGGTTGCGAGGCGTGGGCTATGTATAGAGTTGTGCGCAGGAGGGTGGATGTGCTGGAAATGAGATGTTTGAGGACAATATGTGGTGTGAGGTGGTTTG
The DNA here is from genome assembly GCF_036320965.1 of Panulirus ornatus. NCBI lineage: Eukaryota > Metazoa > Arthropoda > Malacostraca > Decapoda > Palinuridae > Panulirus > Panulirus ornatus. The sequence continues at coordinate 31,559,243 of NC_092242.1, forward strand.
ATGGAGTAAGTAATGTAAGGGTAAGAGAGATGTGTGGAAATAAAAAGAGCATGTTTGAGAGAGCAGAAGAGGGTGTTTTGAAATGGTTTGTGCACAGAAAGAGAATGAGTGAGGAAAGATTGACCAAGAGGATATATGTGTCGGAGGTGGAGTGAATGAGGAGAAGTGGAAGACCAAATTGGAGGTGGAAAGATCGAGTGAAAAAGATTTTGAGTGATCGGGGCCTGAACATGCAGGAGGGTGAAAGGCGGGCAAGGAATAAAGTGAATTGGATCGATGCGATATACCGGGGTTGACGTGCTGTCAGTGGATTGAATCAGGGTATGTGAAGCGTCTTCGGTAAACCATGGAAAGTTGTGTGGGGCCTGGATGTGAAAAGGGAGCTGTGGTTTCGGGCATTATTGCATGACAGCTAGAGACTGAGTGTGAACGAATGCGGCCTTTGTTGTCTTTTCCTAGCGCTACCTCGCACGCATGAGGGGGGAGGGGGATGGCATTCCATGTTTGGCGAGGCGGCGATGGGAATGAATAAAGGCAGACAGTGTGAATTGTGTGCTTGGGTATATATGTATATGTCTCTGTGTGTATATATATATATGTGTACATTGAGATATATAGGTATGTATATTTGCGTGTGTGGACGTGTATGTATATACATGTGTATGTGGATGCGTTGGGCCATTTCTTTCATCTGTTTTCTTGCGCTACGTCGGTAACGCGGGAGACAGCGACAAAGCAAATTAGATAAATAAATATATATATTTTCATTCACACTATTCGCCATTTTCCGCATTAGTGAGGTTGCGTTAAGAACAGAGGACTGGACCTTTGAGGGAATATCCTCAACTAACCCCCTCTCTGTCCCTTTTTTTTGGAAAATTAAAAAAGAAAGAAAAAAAAAAGAAGGGAGAATTTCCAGCCCCACGCACCCTTCCCTTTTAGTTGCCTTCTACGACACGCAGGGAATACGTGGGAAGTATTCTTTCTCCCCTATCCCTAGGGATAATATATGTATATATATATATATATATATATATATATATATATATATATATATATATATATATATATATATATATATATATATATATATATATATATATATATATATATATATATATATATATATATATATATATATATATATATATATATATATATATATATATATGTATATATGTATATATATACATATATATATTTTTTTTTTTTTTCTTTGTCGCTGTCACCCGCGTTTGCGAGGTAGCGCAAGGAAACAGACGAAAGAAATGGCCCAACCCACCCCCATACACATGTATGTACATACGTCCACACACGCAAATATACATACCTACACAGCTTTCCATGGTTTACCCCAGACGCTTCACATGCCCTGATTCAATCCACTGACACCACGTCAACCCCGGTATACCACATCGATCAAATTCACTCTATTTCTTGCCCTCCTTTCACCCTCCTGCATGTTCAGGCCCCGATCACACAAAATCTTTTTCAATCCATCTTTCCACCTCCAATTTGGTCTCCCACTTCTCCTCGTTCCCTCCACTCCGACACATATATCCTCTTTGTCAATCTTTCCTCAGTCATTCTCTCCATGCGCCCAAACCATTTCTAAACACCCTCTTCTGCTCTCTCAACCACGCTCTTTTTATTTATACACATCTCTCTTACCCTTACGTTACTTACTCGATCAAACCACCTCACACCACACATTGTCCTCAAACATCTCATTTCCAGCACATCCATCCTCCTGCGCACAACTCTATGCATAGCCCACGCCTCGCAACCATACAACGTGGTCCATGTGACCAAACCATTTCAAAACAGAGCAGAAGAGGGTGTTTTGAAATGGTTTGGGCACATGGAGAGAATGAGTGAGGAAAGATTGACCAAGAGGATATATGTGTCGGAGGTGGAGGGAACGAGGAGAAGAGGGAGACCTAATTGGAGGTGGAAGGATGGAGTGAAAAAGATTTTGTGTGATCGGGGTCTGAACATGCAGGAGGGTGAAAGGAGGGCAAGAAATAGAGTGAATTGGAGCGATGTGGTATACCGGGGTTGACGTGCTGTCAGTGGATTGAATCAGGGCATGTGAAGCGTCTGGGGTAAACCATGGAAAGCTGTGTAGGTATGTATATTTGAGTGTGTGGACGTATGTATATACATGTGTATGGGGGTGGGTTGGGCCATTTCTTTCGTCTGTTTCCTTGGGCCACCTCGCAAACGCGGGAGACAGCGACGAAGCAAAATATATATATATATATATATGTATATATATATATATATATATATATATATATATATATATTTTTTTTTTTTTTTCTTTTTTTGCTTTGTCGCTGTCTCCCGTGTTTGCGAGGTAGTGCAAGGAAACAGACGAAAGAAATGGGCCCAACCCACCCCCATTCACATGTATATACATACGTCCACACACGCAAATATACATACCTACACAGCTTTCCATGGTTTACCCCAGACGCCTCACATGCCTTGATTCAATCCACTGATAGCACGTCAACCCCGGTATACCACATCGCTCCAATTCATTCTATTCCTTGCCCTCCTTTCACCCTCCTGCATGTTCAGGCCCCGATCACACAAAATCTTTTTCACTCCATCTTTCCACCTCCAATTTGGTCTCCCTCTTCTCCTCGTTCCCTCCACCTCCGACACATATATTCTCTTGGTCAATCTTTCCTCACTCATTCTCTCCATGTGCCCGAACCATTTCAAAACACCCTCTTCTGCTCTCTCAACCACGCTCTTTTTATTTCCACACATCTCTCTTCCCCTTACGTTACTTACTCGATCAAACCACCTCACACCACATATTGTCCTCAAACATTTCATTTCCAGCACATCCATCCTCCTGCGCACAACTCTATCCATAGCCCACGTCTCGCAACCATACAACATTATTGGAACCACTGTTCCTTCAAACATACCCATTTTTGCTTTCCGAGATAATGTTCTCGACTTCCACACATTCTTCAAGGCTCCCAGAATTTTCGCCCCCTCCCCCACACTATGATCCACTTCCGCTTCCATGGTTCCATCCGCTGCCAGATCCACTCCCAGATATCTAAAACACTTCACTTCCTCCAGTTTTTCTACATTCAAACTCACCTCCCAATTGACTTGACCCTCAACCCTACTGTACCTAATAACCTTGCTCTTATTCACATTTACTCTTTAAGTATTTCTCACATACATTCCCAAAGCAAACACCTGATCCACACATCCTCTACCACTTCTGAAACCACACTGCTCTTCCCCAATCTGATGCTCTGTACATGCCTTCACCCTCTCAATCAATATCCTCCCATATAATTTACCAGGAATACTCAACAAACTTATACCTCTGTAATTTGAGCACTCACTCTTATCGACTTTGCCTTTGTACAATGGCACTATGCACGCATTCCGCCAATCCTCAGGCACCTCACCATGACTCATACATACATTAAATAACCTTACCAACCAGTCAACAATACAGTCACCCCCTTTTTTAATAAATTCCACTGCAATACCATCCAAACCTGCTGCCTTGCCGGCTTTCATCTTCCGCAAAGCTTTTACTACCTCTTCTCTGTTTACCAAATCATCTTCCCTAACCATCTCACTTTGCACACCACCTCGACCAAAACATCCTATATCTGCCACTCTATCATCAAACACATTCAACAAACCTTCAAAATACTCACTCCATCTCCTTCTCAGATCACCACTACTTGTTATTACCTCCCCATTTGCGCCCTTCACTGAAGTTCCCATTTCCTCCTTTGTCTTACGCACTTTATTTACCTCCTTCCAGAACATCTTTTTATTCTCCCTAAAATTTAATGCTACTCTCTCACCCCAACTCTCATTTGCCCTTTTTTACACCTCTTGCACCTTTCTCTTGACCTCCTGTCTGTTACTTTTATACATCTCCCACTCAATTTCATTTTTTCCCTGCAAAAATCGTCCAAATGCCTCTCTCTTCTCTTTCACTAATACTCTTACTCCTTCATCCCACCACTCACTACCCTTTCTAATCAACCCACCTCCCAATCTTCTCATGCCACAAGCATCTTTTGCGCAATCCATCACTGATTCCCTAAATACATCCCATTATATATATAAATATATATATATATATATATATATATATATATATATATATATATATATATATATATATATATATATATATATATATATATATATATATATATATATATATATATATATATATATATATATATATATATATATATATATATATATCCCTAGGGATAATATATGTATATATATATATATATATATATATATATATATATATATATATATATATATATTTAATGTATGTATGACTCATGGTGAGGTGCCTGAGGATTGACGGAATGCGTGCATAGTGCCATTGTACAAAGGCAAAGGGGATAAGAGTGAGTGCTCAAATTACAGAGGTATAAGTTTGTTGAGTATTCCTGGTAAATTATATGGGAGGGTATTGATTGAGAGGGTGAAGGCATGTACAGAGCATCAGATTGGGGAAGAGCAGTGTGGTTTCAGAAGTGGTAGAGGATGTGTGGATCAGGTGTTTGCTTTGAAGAATGTATGTGAGAAATACTTAAAAAAGCAAATGGATTTGTATGTAGCATTTATGGATCTGGAGAAGGCATATGATAGAGTTGATATAGATGCTCTGTGGAAGGTATTAAGAATATATGGTGTGGGAGGAAAGTTGTTAGAAGCAGTGAAAAGTTTTTATCGAGGATGTAAGGCATGTGTACGTGTAGGAAGAGAGGAAAGTGATTGGTTCTCAGTGAATGTAGGTTTTGCGGCAGGGGTGTGTGATGTCTCCATGGTTGTTTAATTTGTTTATGGATGGGGTTGTTAGGGAGGTAAATGCAAGAGTTTTGGAAAGAGGGGCAAGTATGAAGTCTGTTGGGGATGAGAGAGCTTGTGAAGTGAGTCAGTTGTTGTTCGCTGATGATACAGCGCTGGTGGCTGATTCATGTGAGAAACTGCAGAAGCTGGTGACTGAGTTTGGTAAAGTGTGTGGAAGAAGAAAGTTAAGAGTAAATGTGAATAAGAGCAAGGTTATTAGGTACAGTAGTGTTGAGGGTCAAGTCAATTGGGAGGTGAGTTTGAATGTAGAAAAACTGGAGGAAGTGAAGTGTTTTAGATATCTGGGAGTGAATCTGGCAGCGGATGGAACCATGGAAGTGGAAGTGGATCATAGGGTGGGGGAGGGGGCGAAAATTCTGGGGGCCTTGAAGAATGTGTGGAAGTCGAGAACATTATCTCGGAAAGCAAAAATGAGTATGTATGAAGGAATAGTGGTTCCAACAATGTTGTATGGTTGCGAGGCGTGGGCTATGGATAGAGTTGTGCGCAGGAGGATGGATGTGCTGGAAATGAGATGTTTGAGGACAATGTGTGGTGTGAGGTGGTTTGATCGAGTGAGTAACATAAGGGTAAGAGAGATGTGTTGAAATAAAAAGAGCGTGGTTGAGAGAGCAGAAGAGGGTGTTTTGAAGTGGTTTGGGCACATGGAGAGGATGAGTGAGGAAAGATTGACCAAGAGGATATATGTGTCGGAGGTGGAGGGAACAAGGAGAAGAGGGAGACCAAATTGGAGGTGGAAAGATGGAGTGAAAAAGATTTTGTGTGATCGGAGCCTGAACATGCAGGAGGGTGAAAGGAGGGCAAGGCTTAGAGTGAATTGGAGCGATGTGGTATACCGGGGTTGACGTGCTGTCAGTGGATTGAATCAAGGCATGTGAAGCGTCTGGGGTAAGCCATGGAAAGCTGTGTAGGTATGTATATTTGCGTGTGTGGACGTATGTATATACACATGTATGGCTGGGCTGGGCCATTTCTTTCGTCTGTTTCCTTGCGCTACCTCGCAAACGCGGGAGACAGCGACAAAGTATAATAAAAAAAATATATATATAAATATATATATATATATATATATATATATATATATATATATATATATATATATATATATATATATATATATATATATATACTATCCCTGGGGATAGGGGAGAAAGAATACTTCCCACGTATTTCCTGCCTGTCGTAGAAGGCGACTAAAAGTGGAGGGAGCGGGGGGCTGGAAATCCTCCCCTCTTGTTTTTTTTTTAACTTTCCAAGAGAAGGAATAGAGAAGGGGGCTAGGTGAGGATATTTCCTCAGAGGCCCAGTCCTCTGTTCTTAACGCTACCTTGCTAATGCGGGAAATGGCGAATAGTTTGAAAGAAAGATATATATATATATACATATATATATATATATATATATATATATATATATATATATATATATATATATATATATATATATATATATATATATATATATATATATATATATATATATATATATATATATATATATATATATATATATATATATATATATATATATATATATATATATATATATATATATATATATATATATATATATATATATATATATATATATATATATATATATATATATATATATATATATATATATATATATATATATATATATATATATATATATATATATATATATATATATATATATATATATATATATATATATATATATATATATATATATATATATATATATATATATATATATATATATATATATATATATATATATATATATATATATATATATATATATATATATATATATATATATATATATATATATATATATATATATATATATATATATATATATATATATATATATATATATATATATATATATATATATATATATATATATATATATATATATATATATATATATATGAGAAGAGTGGGAGGTGGGTTGATTAGAAAGGGTAGTGAGTGGTGGGATGAAGAAGTAAGAGTATTAGTGAAAGAGAAGAGAGAGGCATTTGGACGATTTTTGCAGGGAAAAAATGCAGTTGAGTGGGAGACGTATAAAAGAAAGAGACAGGAGGTCAAGAGAAAGGTGCAAGAGGTGAAAAAAAGGGCAAATGAGAGTTGGGGTGAGAGAGTATCATTAAATTTTAGGGAGAATAAAAAGATGTTCTGGAAGGAGGTAAATATATATATACTGCATATATATACTGCATTTTTTCCCTGCAAAAATCGTCCAAATGCCTCTCTCTTCTCTTTCACTAATACTCTTACTTCTTCATCCCACCACTCACTACCCTTTCTAATCAACCCACCTCCCACTCTTCTCATATATATATATATATATATATATATATATATATATATATATATATATATATATATATATATATATATATATATATATATATATATATATATATATATATATATGTATATATATATATATATATATATATATATATATATATATATATATATATATATATATATATATATATATATATATATATATATATATGAGAAGAGTGGGAGGTGGGTTGATTAGAAAGGGTAGTGAGTGGTGGGATGAAGAAGTAAGAGTATTAGTGAAAGAGAAGAGAGAGGCATTTGGACGATTTTTGCAGGGAAAAAATGCAGTTGAGTGGGAGACGTATAAAAGAAAGAGACAGGAGGTCAAGAGAAAGGTGCAAGAGGTGAAAAAAAGGGCAAATGAGAGTTGGGGTGAGAGAGTATCATTAAATTTTAGGGAGAATAAAAAGATGTTCTGGAAGGAGGTAAATATATATATACTGCATATATATACTGCATTTTTTCCCTGCAAAAATCGTCCAAATGCCTCTCTCTTCTCTTTCACTAATACTCTTACTTCTTCATCCCACCACTCACTACCCTTTCTAATCAACCCACCTCCCACTCTTCTCATATATATATATATATATATATATATATATATATATATATATATATATATATATATATATATATATATATATATATATATATATATATATATATATATATATATATATATATATATATATATATATATATATATATATATATATATATATATATATATATATATATATATATATATATGAGAAGAGTGGGAGGTGGGTTGATTAGAAAGGGTAGTGAGTGGTGGGATGAAGAAGTAAGAGTATTAGTGAAAGAGAAGAGAGAGGCATTTGGACGATTTTTGCAGGGAAAAAATGCAGTTGAGTGGGAGACGTATAAAAGAAAGAGACAGGAGGTCAAGAGAAAGGTGCAAGAGGTGAAAAAAAGGGCAAATGAGAGTTGGGGTGAGAGAGTATCATTAAATTTTAGGGAGAATAAAAAGATGTTCTGGAAGGAGGTAAATAAAGTGCGTAAGACAAGGGAGCAAATGGGAACTTCAGTGAAGGGCGCAAATGGGGAGGTGATAACAAGTAGTGGTGATGTGAGAAGGAGATGGAGTGAGTATTTTGAAGGTTTGTTGAATGTGTTTGATGATAGAGTGGCAGATATAGGGTGTTTTGGTCGAGGTGGTGTGCAAAGTGAGAGGGTTAGGAAAAATGATTTGGTAAACAGAGAAGAGGTAGTAAAAGCTTTGCGGAAGATGAAAGCCGGCAAGGCAGCAGGTTTGGATGGTACTGCAGTGGAATTTATTAAAAAAGGGGGTGACTGTATTGTTGTCTGGTTGGTAAGGTTATTTAATGTATGTATGACTCACGATGAAGTGCCTGAGGATTGGCGGAATGCGTGCATAGTGCCATTGTACAAAGGCAAAGGGGATAAGAGTGAGTGCTCAAATTACAGAGGTATAAGTTTGTTGAGTATTCCTGGTAAATTATACGGGAGGGTATTGATTGAGAGGGTAAAGGCATGTACAGAGCATCAGATTGGGGAAGAGCAGTGTGGTTTCAGAAGTGGTAGAGGATGTGTGGATCAGGTGTTTGCTTTGAAGAATGTATGTGAGGAATACTTAGAAAAGCGCTGTATCATCATCAAACAAAAACTGACTCACTTCCCAAGCTCTCTCATCCACCACAGACTGCATACTTGCCCCTCTTTCCAAAACTGTTGCATTCACCTCCTTAACAACCCTATCCATAAGCAAATTAAACAACCATGGAGATATCACGCACCCCTGCCGCAAACCAACATTCACTGAGAACCAATCACTTTCCTCTCTTCCTACACGTACACATACCTAACATCCTCAATAAAAACTTTTAACTGCTTCTAACTACTTGCCTCCCACATCATATATTCTTAATACCTGCCACAGAGCATCTCTATCAACTCTATCATATGCCTTCTCCAGATCCATAAATGCTACATACAAATCCATTTGCTTTTCTAAGTATTTCACACACACATTCTTCAAAGCAAACACCTGATCCACACATCCTCTACCACTTCTGCAACCACACTGCTCTTCCCCAATCTGATGCTCTGTACATGCTTTCACCCTCTCAATCAATACCCTCCCGTATAATTTCCCAGGAATACACAAGAATCTTATACCTCTGTAATTTGAGCATTGACTTTTATCCCCTTTGCCTTGGTACAATGGTACTGTGCAAGCATTCCGCCAATCCTCAGGCACTTCACCGTGAGTCAGACATACATTAGATAATCTTACCAACCAGTCAACAATACAGTCACCCCTTTTTTAAATAAATTCCACTGCAATACCATCTAAATCCTCTGCCTTGCCGGCTTTCATCTTCCCCAAAGCTTTTACTATCTCTTCTCTGTTTACCAAATCATTCTCCTTAACCCTCTCACTTTGCACACCACTTCGACCAAAACACCCTATATCTGCTACTCTATCATCAAACACATTCAACAAACCTTCAAACTATTCACCCCATCTCCTCACATCACCACTACTTGTTATCATCTCCCAATTAGCCCACTTCACTGATGATCCTATTTGCTCCTTTGTCTTACGCACTTTATTTACCTCCTTCCCAAACATCTTTTTATTTTCCCTAAAATTTAATGATACTCTCTCACCTCAACTCTCATTTGCCCTCTTTTTCACCTCCTGCACCTTTCTCTTGACTTCCTGCCTCTTTATTTTATACATCTCCCACTTATTTGCATTTTTTCCCTGCAAAAATCGTCCAAATACCTCTCTTCTCTTTCACTAATAATCTTACCTCTTCATCCCAACTCTCACTGCCCTTTCTAATCTGCCCACCTCCCACGCTTCTCATGCCACAAGAATCTTTTGCGCAAGCCATCATTGTTTCCATAAATACATCCCATTATTGATGGAAAAAGATTGAAGAATCAAACAGAGACACAGGAGAATATCAAGATATCTATGCTCATGTCGGTCTTCTCCTCACATTAACATTAAAGTTTCACCATTTTTTCACGGCACTCGTCCATGTGTATCTAGTGAATCATTAGAGTCTTCTTTGAGAACGCCTGAACCTTCAATTAGTTGAATTCCACACGATACAAACAGCCAGCTGGGTTAAAACATGCTCAATCCAGCTTTGTTGTCTTGCAGTGTATCCTCTTGCGAATTCGTATTTCTAATGTTGCTAAAAGCTCTGAAGAGCTCTACAGGTGAAAATGACGTCTCTTCTAAACAGCTGGGGTTTAGGATAACTCTGCGGATAACTTATAGAGACCTTCATCTCCAGTGGAGGACCAGCAAAGCAGCCGGGAGAAACCCGTCTTGGAAAGAGCGGCTCCAACCATGTTGATCCATCCCTCATTCATGACGGACAATGTTACTGCTGCTATAAGGAAGACTCAACTACAAGCTGTAAGCAGTCAACTTGACCCACCTGGTCTTCAGATTGGCACAGCCTTTCGACGTAGTACCCTTGTGTCCTCTGAATACTTGTGTATCTGCGGCAGATAACTTGCTGACTAGTATGACCAACATGCAATGAGTTGCAGGAGTTCTGTTGGATAGTAGGCCAGGCACAGTGAGATCATGACGTCATATCTGGCTGAAGGCTGATGTCAGGAACGCCAAGGAAACAGACAGTCAAATCCACTGGATGTATGAGAGATATACACAGCAGCGTGCAGTTCCTCTGGTATTCCTCCTCCAAATCTGCTTTAAACAATTCATGTCGTAAGAAATCTGCATAGCTGCCAAGACTACTAGGTGTACACAAGAAGTGTAAGTCATCCGTATGGAACTATATACCATATCACATTTTCTGTCATTAGGAAGACATCTGATAGGATGGTAGTCTAGAGCCGTGTGAAGTGCCTGGATAACAAGTGAATCTATAAACATTACTTTTAACATTACATCCCATATTACAGTTATCTCCCTCTTTACCAATAATTATGCAAGGTACATTATATTCTTTTGAAAAGTCTGTTTGTCGTACGTCAAAATGTGAAATTTTGTTTATTTGATTGTGAATAAATTGATAGTAGATATCTTTACTATTATAACAAATTATGGGAGACCAAGGAACATGGAGGAGATAATAGAAATTAATAGGAAGTACTTGTATAAAAAGTAGAAAAAATATTGGAATATTTTGGTTTTTTAACTCTCCCTGTCTCTGAATAGGTTTTGGTAGAATGTTGTACAACGCTTGTCTGGTAAATGTACTATGATATCTGTACACATCTTGGTGATTTCAAAGAATTATGTTATAAATTGAGACCAGTATATTTGCCTAAGACCTGTCAAATAAGATGAATAGAGCGAAATCCTTTTATTAAGAGTATATTAAGTTTATGTTACGAGAGCACATTTATTTTTGTTGATGTAAATATATTTTTGCAATTTTTGTAGTCCTGTGTTTGGTATTTAACCATTGTTCGATGGAAAAGAATATGTATATCAAGCGGCCGTCAGCTGTCAGGAAATGTTAGCCAGATGGGAATCTGTATGTAGCCTAATTCTCTCTGTTAACAGAAGCCATTATTTCAGAGTTCTGTCTTAATGGGCCTATGGGCTGATTATACAACCTTAAAGGAAGGGGTGAGGTCGTAACGCCTCATCATATCTAGAAGTGATATGCAGTTGAGGAACATTTTCCACAGATTACTGCCACACAACTCCTGGAAAATGCATCTTAAGATGTCTTGTAAGGCATACTAATTCCACATGTGTAGGTGATTGAACCCATGGTTTTAATGCAACAAAAAACAATAACATCTCTCCTGCCCTTCATCGCTCAGGTCCATCTTATCCTGGACATGATGATGGCAGATGCTTCTCTCACCGGGGTAAACAAAGAAAAAAAAACACGCTGATGGACATAACACACCAGAATCAGACCGTTCTCCTTATTATAAGAGTACCTGATAAGACGCGAACATTTCAATCGTCATTTGTTATCTTCAGTATGACCATGAAAGATTCGTAACGGCCTGATTTTTAGATAAAGTTTCTCTCTCTCTCTCTCTCTCTCTCTCTCTCTCTCTCTCTCTCTCTCTCTCTCTCTCTCTCTCTCTCTCTCTCTCTCTCTCTCTCTCTCTCGTTGACTCTGATTATTACATTAGATAAAAGATATATTCGCTTGTCACAAGTACAACGACCTGATCTAATCAATCACCCGTTTTCATTGTTTACAGCACCACCGCCGCGTACCAGGTTTATTTGCATTTTACAAGACTCGCAAATTGTAAACCACAATCCAGTTAAGCTCACTTAGGCTTCCATCACCCAGACCAGCTTACTTCACAAAAGCTGTGAGCACAAGAGACTTCCAGTTGTGAGAGCCATTCCCTCTGTCCTTCCTACCACAATATTCGTTGCTGTGAAATTTATTTCTGCAGTAAGACAGTTTACTTGAGGTTCAGTCAATGCAAAGTGTAAAACCAAATGTTTATATCTGGGGAAATTATGAAATAATGGTTAGCAAATGGTTAAGAGTATCCGACTTTTCATTTTTGCACACACCAGGGTTAACAATTCATTCAGCTAAAAAATGATATATGATTATTACTGATAGAAAGTAACTGATAAGCCTGGAGAGAAAAGGCTTCAGAGAACTGCTGAGAATTATCAAAGTTTTAGAGGTCATTCTAAATGAATTTCTTTTATATCTGAAGTGTAATGGAGGTAATTTTCTTTTCATACTTGTCTGCCATTTCCCACGCAGTTACCTAGCGTCAGGCACAGAAAAAGAACGATCCAATTTACTGACATCCACCTTTTAGGTGTCATATATAATGCACCGAAGACAGAGCCTCCTGTCCACAGCTTAGCCGCAAAGACCTTTCCGTAGTTTTCCCTGACCACTTCACATGTTTCATCCCACTTACAGCATTTCACCCCCTGTGTTGTTCCAATTCTTCCTATCATGTCACACACGCCTCACACTTTCCTACATGTTCCAACAAAATGACTCAATGATTCTTTCACTTTAACCTTCCACTTCGTCCTCGGTCTACTACTTTGCTGGTTCACGTTATTTTTGAAACACACACTGTCTTATGTCAAAATCCTTTCAGCATATCCTCCTCAGCTCTCTCAACCATGCTCCTCTTACTACCACAATTTTCCTTTACACTACCGGGTCTTACCTGATCTACCCTACTTACACCACATATTATATTCAAACATTTCACTTTCAACACTTTTACCATTTTTCGTACTTTAATCTATCGCCCACGATTCGTATCCATTTAACGCCGCCGAAACTGCTAATGCATCAAACATACCATCTTTGCCCTCACAAAGAGTGACGTCTCCTTCCACACATTCCTCAATGCACCCAAGATTTCTCTTTCGTTTTTCATAGTATCGGTCCAACATGCTCCAACCAAAGTTATGTCGAGAAAGGTAAAAAGTAAAAGAAAAAGAATTAGAAATTGATTAAGGCTCCTCAGGTGTTCATAAACCAGACTCTTATAGGAAGAGGAAATAGAGTAAGGGAGCAGTTGTTTATTGCAAGTTTATTTTGGTGGGCATATGGTTTTTCATTGTATCTGTTGGTGGTGGGTGAGGAAGAAGTGTGAATATAGATTACTGAAATGTGAGGCAGGAGTAAGGTCTTTATTTCTGAATAGAATTTGGAGATTATTTCTGGAGTCACTTGGATGTGAGGGGGTTGGAGCTGCTGCAAATACATGAGTGCCGAACATGCTGAAGTGGAATAGTGTTGAGGGGATGTTTGTTTAGTTGTGAAGGTACTGAGTGATTGTGGTTACTACGACGGCGCTGCTTGTTAAAAGTACACCTATTTGTGGGTTTTACAGCTTTATCATATGTGCTTCTGATAGGGTGGACGAAGAAGCAGGTGAGGCGTTGTTTAGGGAAAAGTGAATGTGTTGAAATGAGATCGAGTAAGTAATGAAAGGGTAAGAGAGATGTGAGGTTATAAAAAGAGTGTGGCTGAGAGAGCAGAAGAGGGTGTCTTGAAATGGTTTGGACATAAGGAGAGAATGAGTGAAGAAAGATTGACAAAGAGGATATATGTTGTCAGATGTGAGGGAACAAGAAGCAGGAGACTAAATTGGAGGTGGAAGGATGGAGTGAAAAAGATTTTGAGCGACCGGGGCCTGAACATACAGGAGGGTGAAAGGAGTGCAAGGAAGGAAGTGAAATGGAACTTCGACGTGCTGTCATTGGACTGAACCAGGGCATGTGAAACGTCTGGGGTAAACCATGGAAAGGCCTGTGGGACATGGATGTGGAAAGGGAGCTGTGGTTTCGGTACATTACATAAGAACAGTTAAAGACTGAGGGATAACAAATGTGGCCTTTTTTGTCTGATTTCCTAGCGCTACCTCGCTGAAGCACAGGGTGGTCATGCTATTTCCTGTATGCCAGGGTAGCGCCAGGAATGGTTAAAAGCAAGCAAGTATGAATATGTACGCGTGTATATATATGTAAATGTCTGTGTATATGTATGCATTTTTTTTTTTTTTTTGCTTTGTCGCTGTCTCCCGCGTTTGCGAGGTAGCGCAAGGAAACAGACGAAAGAAATGGCCCAACCCACCCCCATACACATGTATATACATACACGTCCACACACGCAAATATACATACCTACACAGCTTTCCATGGTTTACCCCAGACGCTTCACATGCCTTGATTCAATCCACTGACAGCACGTCAACCCCGGTATACCACATCGCTCCAATTCACTCTATTCCTTGCCCTCCTTTCACCCTCCTGCATGTTCAGGCCCCGATCACACAAAATCTTTTTCACTCCATCTTTCCACCTCCAATTTGGTCTCCCTCTTCTCCTCGTTCCCTCCACCTCCGACACATATATCCTCTTGGTCAATCTTTCCTCACTCCTTCTCTCCATGTATGCATATGTGCATGTTTGTGAATACGTAGTATGTTTGAGGAAAGGAACCTGGGTGTTTGGCTCTGAATGAAACGAAGCTCAAGGGTAAAGGGGAAGGGTGCTTTGGGAATGATTTGGGAGTAGAGTCAGGGGTTAGTGAGAGGACAAGAGCAAGGGAAGGAGTAGCACTACTCCTGAAACAGGAGTGGTGGGAGTATGTGATAGAGTGCAAGAAAGTAAACTCTAGACTAATATGGGCAACACTGAAAGTTCATGGAGAGAGATGGGTGATTATTGGTGCATATGCACCTGGGCATGAGAAGAAAGATCATGAGAGGCAAGTGTTTTGGGAGCAGCTGAATGAGTGTGTTAGTGGTTTTGATTCACGAGACCGGGTTATAGTGATGGGTGATTTGAATGCAAAGGTGAGTAACGTGGCAGTTGAGGGAATAATTGGTATACATGTGGTGTTCAGTGTTGTAAATGGAAATGGTGAAGAGCTTGTAGATTTATGTGCTGAAAAAGGACTGGTGATTGGGAATATCTGGTTTGAAAAGAGAGATATACATAAGTATACGTATGTAAGTAGGAGAGATGGCCAGAGAGCGTTACTGGACTACGTGTTAATTGATAGGCGCATGAAAGAGGGACTTTTGGATGTTAATGTGATGAGAGGTGCAACTGGAGGGATGTCTGATAATTATCTTGTGGAGGCGAAGGTGAAGATTTGTAGAGGTTTTCAGAAAAGAAGGAAGAATGTTGGGGTGAAGAGAGTGGTGAGAGTAAGTGAGCTTGGGAAGGAGACTTGTGTGAGGAAGTACCAGGAGAGACTGAGTACAGAATGGAAAAAGATGAGAAAAAAGGAGGTAATGGGAGTGGGGGAGGAATGAGATGTATTTAGGGAAGCAGTTATGGCTTGCGCAAAAGATGCTTGTGGCATGAGAAGCGTGGGAGGTGGGTTGATTGAATGGGTGGTGAGTGGTGGGATGAAGAAGCAAGATTATTAGTGAAAGAGAAGAGAGAGGCATTTGGACGATTTTTGCAGGGAAAAAATGCAAATGTGTGGGAGATATATAAAAGAAAGAGACAGGAGGTCAAGAGAAAGGTACAAGAGGTGAAAAAGAGGGCAAATGAGAGTTGGTGTGAGAGAGTATCATTAAATTTTAGGGAGAATAAAAAGAAGTTCTGGAAGGAGGTAAATAAAGTGCGTAAGACAAGGGAACAAATGGGAACTTCAGTGAAGGGAGCTAATGGGGAGGTGATAACATGTAGTGGTGGTGTGAGAAGGAGATGGAGTGAGTATTTTGAAGGTTTGTTGAATGTGTTTGATGATAGAGTGGCAGATATAGGGTGTTTTGGTCGAGGCGGTGTGCAAAGTGAGAGGGTTAGGGAAAATGATTTGGTAAACTGAGAAGAAGTAGTAAAAGCTTCGCGGAACATGAAAGCCGGAAAGGCATCGTGTTTGGACGGTATTGCAGTGGAATCTATAAAAAAAAAGGGGTGACGGTATTATTGACTGGTTGGTAAGGTTTTTTAATGTATGTATGACTTATGGTGTGGTACCTGAGGATTGGCGGAATGCATGCATAGTGCCATTGTACAAAGGCTAAGGGGACGAAGGTGAGTGGTCAAATTATAGAGGTATAAGTTTGTTGAGTATTCATGGGAAATTATACGGGAGCGTATTGATTGACAGGGTGAAGGCATGCAGAGAGCATCAGAGTGGGGAAGAGCAGTGTGGTTTCAGAAGTGGTAGAGGATGTGTGGATCAGGTGTTTGCTTTGAAGAATGTGTGTGGGAAATACTTAGAAAAGCAAATCGATTTGTATGTAGCATTTATGGATCTGGAGAAGGCATATGCTAGAGTTGATAGACATGCTCTGTGGAAGGTATTGAGAATATATGGTGTGGGAGGCAAGTTGTTAGAAGCAGTGAAAAGTTTCTTATCGAGGATGTAAGGCAGGTGTACGTGTAGGAAGAGAGGAAAGTGATTGGTTCTCAGTGAATGTAGGTTTGCGGCAGGGGTGTGTGATGTCTCCATTGTTGCTTAATTTGTTTATGGATGGGGTTGTTAGGGAGGTGAATGCATGGGTTTTGGAAAGAGGGGCAAGTATGAAGTCTGTTGTGGATGAGAGAGCTTGGGAAGTGAGTCAGTTATTGTTCGCTGATGCTACAGTGCTGATGGCTGATTCATGTGAGAAACTGCAGAAGCTGGTGACTGAGTTTGGTAAAGTGTGTGAAGGAAGAAAGTTGAGAGTAAATGTGAATAAGAGCAACGTTATTAGGTACAGTAGGGTTGAGGGTCAAGTCAATTGGGAAGTAAATTTGAATGGAGAAGAACTGAAGGAAGTGAAGTGTTTTAGATATCTGGAAGTGTATTTGGCAGCGGACGTAACCATGGAAGCGGAAGTAAGTCATAGGGTGGGGGAGGGGCGAAAATTCTCGGAGCCTTGAAGAATGTGTGAAAGTCGAGAACATTATCTCGGAAAGCAAAAATGGGTATGTTTGAAGGAATAGTGGTTCCAACAATATTGTATGGTTGCGAGGCGTGGGCTATGGATAGAGTTGTGCGGAGGAAGGTAGATTTGACCAGAGTCCTCTCCAGTCCTCTCGGTTCCAGCTATAACGGAGAAGCTGGGATAATGTCGGTAAAAGCGATTTTCATTTCTTTAATGACTTTGGTCGTTCACTGAGCGAATTCATTAAACATCCCAAACAATACTGATTATTACATGAGAACCTTATCATAACAACCTAGCTAAGAAGGACATACCAGCAGCTGCAACCAGTGTACCGCTGGGGGAATGAATGAATTCCAAATGGCGAAACTGGAAGTTTTCTATGAACCAAAGACCTTAAATATAGGACGTGAGCGAAGATGACCTCATGACAAACATCTTTCTCTCTCTCTCTCTCTCTCTCTCTCTCTCTCTCTCTCTCTCTCTCTCTCTCTCTCTCTCTCTCTCTCTCTCTCTCTCCTGCGTGTATATATATATATATATATATATATATATATATATATATATATATATATATATATATATATATATATATATATATATATGTGTATGTATATACATACATATATATATATATATATATATATATATATATATATATATATATATATATATATTTTTTTTGCTTCGTCGCTGTCTCCCGCGTTTGCGAGGTAGCTCAAGGAAACAGACGAAAGAAATGGCCCAACCGACCCCCATACACATGTATATACATACGTCCACACACGCAAATATACATACCTACACAGCATTCCATGGTTTACCCAAATGCTTCACATGCCCTGATTCAATCCGCTGACAGCACGTCAACCCCGGCATACCACATCGATCCAATTCACTCTATTCCTTGCCCTCCTTTCACCCTCCTGCATGTTCAGGCCCCGATCACATAAAATCTTTTTCACTCCATCTTTCCCCTTCCAATTTGGTCTCCCACTTCTCGTTCCCTCCAACTCCGACACATATATCCTCTTGGTCAATCTTTACTCACTCATTCTCTCAATGTGCCCAAACAATTTCAAAACACCCTCTTCCGCTCTCTCAAACACGCTCTTTTATTTCCACACATCTCCCTTACCCTTACGTTACTTACTCGTTCAAACCACCTCACACCACACATTGTCCTCAAACATCTCATTTCCAGCACATCCATCCTCCTGCGCACAACTCTATCCATAGCCCACGCCTCGCAACCATACAACATTGTTGGAACCACTATTCCTTCAAACATACCCATTTTTGCTTTCCGAGATAATGTTGTCGACTACCACACATTTTTCAAGGTTCCCAGGATTTTCGCCCCCTCCCCACCCTATGATCCACTTCCGCTTCCATGGTTCCATCCGCTGCTAGATTCACTCCATATATATAAAACACTTTACTTCCTCCAGTTTTTCTCCATTCAAACTTACCTCCCAATTGACTTGACCCTCAACCCTACTGTACCTAATAACCTTGCTCTTATTCACATGTACTCTTAACTTTCTTCTTTCACACACTTTACCAAACTCAGTCACGAGCTTCTGCAGTTTCTCACATGAATCAGCCACCAGCGCTGTATCATCAGCGAACAACAACTGACTCACTTCCTAATCTCTCTCATCCCAACAGACTTCATACTTGCCTCTCTTTCCAAAACTCTTGCATTCACTTCCCTAACAACCACATCCATAAACAAATTAAACAACCATGGAGACATCACACACCCCTGCCGCAAACCTACATTTACCGAGAACCAATCACTTTCCTCGCTTCCTACACGTACACATGCCTTACATCCTCGATAAAAACTTTTCACTACTTCTAACAACTTGCCTCCCACACCATATATTCTTAATACCTTCCACAGAGCATATCTATCAACTTTGTCATATGCCTTCTCCAGATCCATAAATGCTACATACAAATCGATTTGTTTTTCTAAGTATTTCTCACATGCATTCTTCAAAGCAAACACCTGATCCACACATCCTCTACCACTTCTGAAACCACACTGCTCTTTCCCACACTGATGCTCTCTGCAGGCCTTCACCATCTCAATCAATACGCTCCCGTATAATTTCCCATGAATACTCAACAAACTTATACCTCTGTAATTTGAGCACTCACCTTCGTCCCCTTTGCCTTTGTACAATGGCACTATGCATGCATTCCGCCAATTCTCAGGCACCACACCATAATTCATACATACATTAAATAACCTTACGAACCAGTCAATAATACAGTCACCACCTTTTTTAATAAATTCCACTGCAATACCATCCAAACATGCTGCCTTGCCGGCTTTCATCTTCCGCAAAGCTTGTACTACCTCTTCTCAGTTTACCAAATCATTTTCCCTAACCCTCTCACTTTGCACACCACCTCGACCAAAACACCCTATATCTGCCACTCTACCATGAAACACATTCAACAAACCTTCAAAATACTCACTCCATCTCCTTCTCACATCACCACTACTTGTTATCACCTCCCCATTTGCACCCTTCACTGAAGTTCCCATTTGCTCCCTTGTATTACGCACTTTATTTACCTCCTTCCAGAACATCTTTTTATTCTCCCTAAAATTTAATGATACTCTCTCACCCCAACTCTCATTTGCCCATTTTTTCACCTCTTGCTCCTTTCTCTTGACCTCCTGTCTCTTTCCTTTATACATCTCCCACTCAATTGCATTTTTTCCCTGCAAAAATCGTCCAAATGCCTCTCTCTTCTCTTTCACTAATACTCTTACTTCTTCATCCCACCACTCACTACCCTTTCTAACCAACCCACCTCCCACTCTTCTCATGCCACAAGCATCTTTTGCGCAATCCATTACTGATTCCCTAAATACATCCCATTCCTCCCCCACTCTCCTTATTTCCATTGTTCTCACCTTTTTCCATTCTGTACTCAGTTCCTGGTACTTCCTCACACAGGTCTCCTTCCCAAGCTCACTTACTCTCACCACCCTCTTCACCCCAACATTCACTTTTCTTTTCTGAAAACCCATACAAATCTTCACCTTAGCCTCAACATGATAATGATCAGACATCCCTCCAGTTGCACCTCTCAGCACTTTAACATCCAAAAGTCTCTCTTTCGCACGCCTTTCAATTAACACGTAATCCAATAACGTTCTCTGGCCATATATATATATATATATATATATATATATATATATATATATATATATATATATATATATATATATATATATATATATATATATATATATATATATATTTATATATATATATATATACATATATATATATATATATATATATATATATATATATATATATATATATATATATATATATATATATATATATATATATATATATATATATATATATATATATATATATATATATATATATATATATATATATATATATATATATATATATATATATATATATATATATATATATATATATATATATATATCTATATATATATATATATACATATATATATATATATATATATATATATATATATATATATATATATATATATATATATATATATATATATATATATATATATATATATATATATATGTATATATATATATATATATATATATATATATATATATATATGGATGGTATTGCAGTGGAATTTATTAAAAAAGGGGGTGACTGTATTGTTGACTGGTTGGTAAGGTTATTTAATGTATGTATGACTCATGGTGAGGTGCCTGAGGATTGGCGGAATGCGTGCATAGTGCCATTGTACAAAGGCAAAGGGGATAAGAGTGAGTGCTCAAATTACAGAGGTATAAGTTTGTTGAGTATTCCTGGTAAATTATATGGTAGGGTATTGATTGAGAGGGTGAAGGCATGTACAGAGCATCAGATTGGGGAAGAGCAGTGTGGTTTCAGAAATGGTGGAGGATGTGTGGATCAGGTGTTTGCTTTGAAGAATGTATGTGAGAAATACTTAGAAAAGCAAATGGATTTGTATGTAGCATTTATGGATCTGGAGAAGGCATATGATAGAGTTGATAGGGATGCTCTGTGGAAGGTATTAAGAATATATGGTGTGGAAGGCAAGTTGTTAGAAGCAGTGAAAAGTTTTTATCGAGGATGTAAGGCATGTGTACGTGTAGGAAGAGAGGAAAGTGATTGGTTCTCAGTGAATGTAGGTTTGCGGCAGGGGTGTGTGATGTCTCCATGGTTGTTTAATTTGTTTATGGATAGGGTTGTTAGGGAGGTAAATGCAAGAGTTTTGGAAAGAGGGGCAAGTATGAAGTCTGTTGGGGATGAGAGAGCTTGGGAAGTGAGTCAGTTGTTGTTCGCTGATGATACAGCGCTGGTGGCTGATTCATGTGAGAAACTGCAGAAGCTGGTGACTGAGTTTGGTAAAGTGTGTGGAAGAAGAAAGTTAAGAGTAAATGTGAATAAGAGCAAGGTTATTAGGTACAGTAGGGTTGAGGGTCAAGTCAATTGCGAGGTGAGTTTGAATGGAGAAAAACTGGAGGAAGTGAAGTGTTTTAGATGTCTGGGAGTGGATCTGGCAGCGGATGGAACCATGGAAGCGGAAGTGGATCATAGGGTGGGGGAGGGGGCGATAAATTCTGGGGGCCTTGAAGAATGTGTGGAAGTCGAGAACATTATCTCGGAAAGCAAAAATGGGTATGTTTGAAGGAATAGTGGTTCCAACAATGTTATATGGTTGCGAGGCGTGGGCTATGGATAGAGTTGTGCGCAGGAGGATGGATGTGCTGGAAATGAGATGTTTGAGGACAATGTGTGGTGTGAGGTGGTTTGATCGAGTGAGTAACGTAAGGGTAAGAGAGATGTGTGGAAATAAAAAGAGCGTGGTTGAGAGAGCAGAAGAGGGTGTTTTGAAGTGGTTTGGGCACATTGAGAGAATGAGTGAGGAAAGATTAAACAAGAGGATATATGTGTCGGAGGTGGAGGGAACGAGGAGAAGAGGGAGACCAAATTGGAGGTGGAAAGATGGAGTGAAAAAGATTTTGTGTGATCGGGGCCTGAACATGCAGGAGGGCGAAAGGAGGGCAAGGAATAGAGTGAATTGGAGCGATGTGGTATACCGGGGTTGACGTGCTGTCAGTGGATTGAATCAAGGCATGTGAAGCGTCTGGGGTAAACCATGGAAAGCTGTGTAGGTATGTATATTTGCGTGTGTGGACGTATGTATATACATGTGTATAGGGGGGGGGGGGTTGGGCCATTTCTTCCGTCTGTTTCCTTGCGCTACCTCGCAAACGCGGGAGACAGCGACAAAGTATAATAAAAAAAAAAAAAAAAAATATATATATATATATATATATATATATATATATATATATATATATATATATATATATATATATATATATATATATATATTTATATATATATATAAATATATATATATATATATATATATATATATATATATATATATATATATATATATATATATATATATATATATATATATATATATATATATATATATATATATAAAGGGGAAGAGTGGTTTAGGAATGTCTTGGGAGTAAAGTCAGGGGTTAGTGAGAGGACAAGATCAAGGGAAAGAGTAGCAGTACTCCTGAAACAGGATTTGTGGGAGTATGTGATAGAATGTAAGAAAGTAAATTCTCGATTAATATGGGTAAAACTGAAAGTTGTTGGAGAGAGATGTGTGATTATTGGTGCATATGCACCTGGGAATGAGAAGAAAGATCATGAGAGGCAAGTGTTTTGGGAGCAGCTGAATGAGTGTGTTAGTGGTTTTGATGCACGAGACCGGGTTATAGTGATGGGTGATTTGAATGCAAAGGTGAGTAATGTGGCAGTTGAGGGAATAATTGGTATACATGGGGTGTTCAGTGTTGTAAATGGAAATGGTGAAGAGCTTGTAGATTTATGTTTTGAAACAGGACTAGTGATTGGGAATACCTGGTTTAAAAAGCGAGATATACATAAGTATACATATGTAAGTAGGAGAGATGGCCAGAGAGCGTTATTGGATTACGTGTTAATTGACAGGCGCGCGAAAGAGAGACTTTTGGATGTTAATGTTCTGAGAGGTGCAACTGGAGGGATGTCTGTTCATTATCTTGAGGAGGCTAAGGTGAAGATTTGTATGGGTTTTCAGAAAGGAAGAGTGAATGTTGGGGTGAAGAGGGTGGTGAGAGTAAGTGATCTTGGAAAGGAGACTTGTGTGAGGAAGTACCAGGAGAGACTGAGTGCAGAAAGGAAAAAGGTGAGAACAATGGAAGTAAGGGGAGTGGGTGAGGAATGGGATAGTATTTAGGGAATCAGTGATGGATTGCGCAAAAGATGCTTGTGACATGAGAAGAGTGGGAGGTGGGTTTATTAGAAAGGGTAGTGAATGGTGGGATGAAGAAGTAAGATTATTAGTGAAAGAGAAGAGAGAGGCATTTGGACGATTTTTGCAGGGAAAAAATGCAATTGAGTGGGAGATGTATAAAAGAAAGAGACAGGAGGTCAAGAAAAGGGTGCAAGAGGTGAAAAAAAGGGCAAATGAGAGTTCGGGTGAGAGAGTATCATTAAATTTTTGCGAGAATAAAAAGATGTTCTGGAAAGAAGTAAATAAAGTGCGTAAGACAAGGGAGCAAATGGGAACTTCAGTGAAGGGCGCAAATGGGGAGGTGATAACAAGTAGTGGTGATGTGATAAGGAGATGGAGTGAGCATTTTAAAGGTTTGTTGAATGTGTTTGATGATAGAGTGGCAGATATAGGGTGTTTTGGTCGAGGTGGTTTGCAAAGTGAGAGGGTTAGGGAAAATGATTTGGTAAACAGAGAAGAGGTAGTAAAAGCTTTGCGGAAGATGAGAGCCGGCAAGGCAGCAGGTTTGGATGGTATTGCATTGGAATTTATTAAAAAAGGCTGTGACTGTATTGCTGACTGCTTGGTAAGGTTATTTAATGTATGTATGACTCATGGTGAGGTGCCTGAGGATTGGCGATATGCGTGCATAGTTCCATTGTACAAAGGCAAAGGGGATAAGAGTGAGTGCTCAAATTACTGAGGTATAAGTTTGTTGAGTATTCTTGGTAAATTGTACGGGAGGGTATTGATTGAGAGGGTGAAGGCATGTACAGAGCATCAAATTGGGGAAGAGCAGTGTGGTTTCAGAAGTGGTAGAGGATGTGTGGATCAGGTGTTTGCTTTGAAGAATGTATGTGAGAAATACTTAGAAAAGCAAATGGATTTGTATGTAGCATTTATGGATCTGGAGAAGGCATATGAGAGAGTTGATTGAGATCCTCTGTGGAAGGTATTAATAATATATGGTCTGGGAGGCATGTTGTTAGAAGCGGTAAAAAGTTTTTATCGAGGATGTAAGGCATGTGTACGTGTAGGAAGAGAGGAAAGTGATTGGTTCTCAGTGAATGTAGGTTTGCGGCAGGGGTGTGTGATGTCTCCATTGATGTTTAATTTGTTTATGGATGGGGTTGTTAGGGAGGTGAATTCAAGAGTTTTGGAAAAATGGGGCAAGTATGAAGTCTGTTGGGGATGAGAGAGCTTGGGAAGTGAGTCAGTTGTTGTTCGCTGATGATACAGCGCTGTTGGCTGATTCATGTGAGAAACTACAGAAGCTGGTGACTGAGTTTGGTAAAGTGTGTGAAAGAAAAAAGGTAGGAGTAAATGTGAATAGGAGCAAGGTTATTAGGTACAGTAGGGTTGAGGGTCAAGTCAATTGGGAGGTAAATTTAAATGGAGAAAAACTGGAGGAAGTGAAGTGTTTTAGATATCTGGGAGAGGATCTGGCAGCGGATGGAACCATGGAAGCGGAAGTGGATCATAGGGTGGGGGAGGGGGCGAAAATTCTGGGAGCCTTTAAGAATGTGTGGAAGTCGAGAACATTATCTCGGAAAGCAAAAATGGGTATGTTGGAAGGAATAGTGGTTAGAACAATGTTGTATGGTTGCGAGGCGTGGGCTATGGATAGAGTTGTGCGCAGGTGGATGGATGTGCTGGAAATGAGATGTTTGAGGACAATGTGTGGTTGAGGTTGTTTGATCGAGTAAGTAACGTAAGGGAAAGAGAGATGTGTGGAAATAAAAAGAGCGTGGTTAAGAGAGCAGAAGAGAGTGTTTTGGAATGGTTTTGGGCACATGGAGAGAATGAGTGAGGCAAGATTGACCAAGAGGATATATATGTCGGAGGGGGAGGGAACGAGGAGAAGTGGGAGACCAAATTGGAGGTGGAAAGATGGAGTGAAAAAGATTTTGTGTTATCGGGGCCTGAACATTCAGGAGGGTGAAAGGAGGGCAAGGAATAGAGTGAATTGGATCGATGTGGTATACCGGGGTTGACGTGCTGTCAGTGGATTGAATCAGGGCATGTGAAGTGTCTGGGGTAAACCATGGAAAGCTGTGTAGGTATGTATATTTGCGTGTGTGGACGTGTACGTATATACATGTGTATGGTGGTGGGTTGGGCCATTTCTTTCGTCTGTTTGCTTGCACTACCTCGCAAACGCGGGAGACAGCGACAAAGCAAAAGAAAAAAAAAAGAAAAAAAAGTATATATATATATATATATATATATATATATATATATATATATATATATATATATATATATATATATATATATATATAAAATACATATATATATATATATATATATATATATATATATATATATATATATATATATATATAAATATATATATATATATATATATATATATATATATATATATATATATATATATATATATATATATATATGTATGTATTATATATACCTGGTTTAAAAAGCGAGATATACATAAGTATACTTATGTAAGTAGGAGAGATGGCCAGAGAGCGTTATTGGATTACGTGTTAATTGACAGGCGTGCGAAAGAGAGACTTTTGGATGTTAATGTGCTGAGGTGCAACTAGAGGGATGTCTGATCATTATCTTATTGAGGCTAAGGTGAAGATTTGTATGGGTTTTCAGAAAAGAAGAGTGAATGTTGGGGTGAAGAGGGTGGTGAGAGTCAGTGAGCTTGAGAAGGAGACCTGTGTGAGGAAGTACCAGGAGAGACTGAGTACAGAATGGAAAAAGGTGAGAACAATGGAAGTAAGGGGAGTGGGGGAGGAATGGGATGTATTTAGGGAATCAGTGATGGATTGCGCAAAAGATGCATGTTTCATGAGAAGATTGTGAGGTGGGTTGATTAGAAAGGGTAATGAGTGGTGGGATGAAGAAGTAAGAGTATTAGTGAAAGAGAAGAGAGAGGCATTTGGACGATTTTTTCAGGGAAAAAATGCAATTGAGTGGGAGATGTATAAAAGAAAGAGACAGGAGGTCAAGAGAAAGGTGCAAGAGGTGAAAAAAAGGGCAAATGAGAGTTGGGGTGAGAGAGTATCATTAAATTTTAGGGAGAATAAAAAGATGTTCTGGAAGGAGGTAAATAAAGTGCATAAGACAAGGGAGCAAATGGGAGCTTCAGTGAAGGGCGCAAATGGGGAGGTGATAACAAGTAGTGGTGATGTGAGAAGGAGATGGAGTGAGTATTTCGAAGGTTTGTTGAATGTGTTTGATGATAGAGTGGCAGATATAGGGTGTTTTGGTCGAGGTGGTGTGCAAAGTGAGAGGATTAGGGAAAATGATTTGGTAAACAGAGAAGAGGTAGTGAAAGCTTTGCGGAAGATGAAAGCCGGCAAGGCAGCAGGTTTGGATGGTATTGCAGTGGAATTTATTAAAAAAGAGTGTGACTGTATTGTTGACTGGTTGGTAAGGTTATTTAATGTATGTATGACTCATGGTGAGGTGCGTGATGATTGGCGGAATGCGTGCATAGTGCCATTGTACAAAGGCAAAGGGGATAAGAGTGAGTGCTCAAATTACAGAGGTATAAGTTTGTTGAGTATTCCTGGTAAATTATATGGGAGGGTATTGATTGAGAGGGTGAAGGCATGTACAGAGCATCAGATTGGGGAAGAGCAGTGTGGTTTCAGAAGTGGTAGAGGATGTGTGAATCAGGTGTTTGCTTTGAAGAATGTATGTGAGAAATACTTAGAAAAACAAATGGATTTGTATGTAGCATTTATGGATCTGGAGAGGGCATATGATTTAGTTGATAGAGATGCTCTGTGGAAGGTATTAAGAATATATGGTGTGGGAGGAAAGTTGTTAGAAGCAGTGAAAAGTTTTTATCGAGGATGTAAGGCATGTGTACGTGTAGGAAGAGAGGAAAGTGATTGGTTCTCAGTGAATATAGGTTTGCGGCAGGGGTGTGTGATGTCTCCATGGTTGTTTAATTTGTTTATGGATGGGGTTGTTAGGGAGGTAAATGCAAGAGTTTTGGAAAGAGGGGCAAGTATGAAGTCTGTTGGGGATGAGAGAGCTTGGGAAGTGAGTCAGTTGTTGTTCGCTGATGATACAGCGCTGGTGGCTGATTCATGTGAGAAACTGCAGGAGCTGGTGACTGAGTTTGGTAAAGTGTGTGGAAGAAGAAAGTTAAGAGTAAATGTGAATAAGAGCAAGGTTATTAGGTACAGTAGGGTTGAGGGTCAAGTCAATTGGGAGGTGAGTTTGAATGGAGAAAAACTGGAGGAAGTGAAGTGTTTTAGATATCTGGGAGTGGATCTGTCAGCGGATGGAACCATGGAAGCGGAAGTGGATCATAGGGTGGGGGAGGGGGCGAAAATTCTGGGGGCCTTGAAGAATGTGTGGAAGTCGAGAACATTATCTCGGAAAGCAAAAATGGGTATGTTTGAAGGAATAGTGGCTCCAACAATGTTGTATGGTTGCGAGGCGTGGGCTATGGATAGAGTTGTGCGCAGGAGGATGGATGTGCTGGAAATGAGATGTTTGAGGACAATGTGTGGTGTGAGGTGGTTTGATCGAGTGAGTAACGTAAGGGTAAGAGAGATGTGTGGAAATAAAAAGAGCGTGGTTGAGAGAGCAGAAGAGGTTGTTTTGAAGTGGTTTGGGAACATGGAGAGGATGAGTGAGGAAAGATTGACCAAGAGGATATATGTGTCGGAGGTGGAGGGAGCAAGGAGAAGAGGGAGACCAAATTGGAGGTGGAAAGATGGAGTGAAAAAGATTTTGTGTGATCGGGGCCTGAACATGCAGGAGGGTGAAAGGAGGGCAAGGAATAGAGTAAATTGGAGCGATGTGGTATACCGGGGTTGACGTGCTGTCAGTGGATTGAATCAAGGCATGTGAAGCGTCTGGGGTAAACCATGG
This sequence comes from Panulirus ornatus, assembly GCF_036320965.1. Taxonomy (NCBI): domain Eukaryota; kingdom Metazoa; phylum Arthropoda; class Malacostraca; order Decapoda; family Palinuridae; genus Panulirus; species Panulirus ornatus. Next base: position 31,588,048 of record NC_092242.1, read on the forward strand.
AAAGCTGTGTAGGTATGTATATTTGCGTGTGTGGACGTATGTATATACATGTGTATGGGGGGGGTTGGGCCATTTCTTTCGTCTGTTTCCTTGCGCTACCTCGCAAACGCGGGAGACAGCGACAAAGTATAAAAAAAAGAAAAAAAAGAATATATGTATATATGTATATATATATATATATATATATATATATATATATATATATATATATATATATATATATATATATATATATATATATATATATATATATATATATATATATATATATATATATATATATATATTTCTATATATATATATATATTGGAAAGGATCACAATATTGCGAGTGATCAAGATATTCCTATGAATACACTGGGAAAATGAAACACGAAAAGTTCCCAAGTGCACTTTCGTGTAATAATCACATCATTAGGGGAGACAAAAGAGAGAAATATAACAGTCAGTTGATATACATCGAGGAGACGAAGCTAGGACGCCATTTGGTAAACATGTAATTGTCCAAAACATACAACGAGCATTCACAACCTTGTCTTCTTACAAATCTTTTCAACAATAAAGTTATCTAATTTGTACAGACCATCACTAATATTAAGATTAAATTTCTTTGTGTGTTAAATAATAGAAGATTCAATGATATTTCTCTTGATAATAGAGTTAGAGTTAACAACTGAGATGGCGTTACTCCAGTCAATACAATGATCATAGTTTTTAACATGATTAAACAAGGCATTTGATTCTTGTCCCGTTCTTATACTATATTTATGCTGCTTAAGTCTAACAGAAAGATCCTTACCAGTCTGACCAATATAAAATTCATCACAGTTTCCACAAGGGACTTTATAGATGCAACCAAGAGAATTTTCTAGTGAATTCCTGATTAAGATATTCTCTATAGTATTATTGTTGATAAAGGCAACATTTTTATTAGATGATTTAAGCAGCATAGGAAGCAAAGTGAAATTATTATTAAAAGGGAGAACTAAAAGATTCTTGGTGTCAATGGGAGGTTTGGGCTCAACTCTATAAAATGATTTCTTTGCTATCTTAAGGGATTTATCAATGAAAGATCTAGGGTACTTTAACTTAGATCCAATGGAATATATCTTCTCAAAATCATCATCAATGAACTCTGGACTGGAAATACGTAATGCCCTTAGGAACATAGATTGAAATGATGACAATTTAACTTCGTCATGTTGAGATGAGTAATAATGGATATATGAACATACATTGGTGGGTTCTCTGTATATGCTAAACTTAAACTTGTTTCCTTGTCTATGGATCATGCAATCTAAAAATGGTAACATACCATTATTTTCATTTTCTACAGTGTATAAAAGACTGTGTATTTCAATTTAATGAAGACTATAATGCTCAAAAATTTGGTATGGTAATGGGTAATCCTCTTTCACCTGTACTAATTAATCTTTATATGGCATTTTTTTAAACAAAATTACTAAAGGATAACTTACCTTCTAATGCAATTTGGTTTAGGTATGTAGATGACGTTCTTTGTGTTTGGCCAACAAATGAAAATTTACAAATATTTCTCCCCTTACTTAACAATTTAATACCTTCTATCAAGTTTACTGTAGAAAATGAAAATAACGGTATGTTACCATTTTTAGATTGTATGATCCATAGACAAGGAAACAAGTTTAAGTTTAGCATAGACAGAAAACCCACCAATGTATGCTCATATATCCATTATTACTCATCTAAACATGACATAGTTAAGTTATCATCATTTCAATCTATGTTCCTAAGGCCATTACGAATTTGCAGTCCAGAGTTTATTGATGAGTTTGAGAAGATATATTCTATTGGATCTAAGTTAAAGTACCCTAGATCTTTCATTGATGAATCCCTTAAGTTAGCAAAGAAATCATTTTATAGAGTTGAGCCCAAACCTCCCATTGACACCAAGAATGTTTTAGTTCTCCCTTTTGATAATAATTTCACTTTGCTTCCCATGTTGCTTAAATCCTTTAATGTAAATGTTGCCTTTAGCAACAATAATGCCATAAAGAATATCTTAATCGGGAATTCACCAGAAATTTCTCTTGGATGCATCTATAAAGTTCCTTGTGGAAACTGTGATAAATTTCATGTTGGTCAGACTGGTAAGGATCTTTCTGTTAGACTTAAGCAACATGAATATAGTAAAATAACGGGACAAGAATCAAATGCTTTTTTAATCATGTTAAAAACTATGATCATTGTATTGATTGGAGTAACGGCATCTCAGTTGTTAACTCCAACTCTATTACCAAGAGAAATATCATTGAATCTTCTATTATCAAATACACAAAGAGTTATAATCTTAATGTTAGTGATGGTTTGTCCAAATTAGATAACTTTATTGCTGAAAAGATTTGTAAGATGATAAGTTTATGAACGCTCGTTGTATGTTTTGGACAATCGCATGTTTACCAAATGGCGTCCTGGCTTCGTCTCTTCGATGTATATCAACTTTCTGTTATATTTCTCTCTTGTGTCTCCCTGATGATGTGATTATTACACGAAAGTGCACTTGGGAACTTTTCGTGTTTCGTTTTCCCCGTGGACTCATAGGAATATATATATATATATATATATATATATATATATATATATATATATATATATATATATATATATATATATATATATATATATATATATATATATATATATATCTTGTGGAGGCGAAGGTGAAGATTTGTAGAGGTTTCCCGAAAAGAAGATAGAATTTTGGGGTGAAGAGAGTGGTGAGTGTAATGAGGTTGGAAAGGAGACTTGTATGAGGAAGTACCAGAAGGGATTGAGTACAGAATGGAAAAACGTGAGAACAAAGGACGTAAGGGGAGTGGTGGAGGAATGGGATGTATTTAGGGAAGCAGTGACGGCTTGCGCAAAAAATGCTTGTGGCATAAGAAGCATGGCAGGTGGGCAGATTAGAAAGAGTAGTGAGTGGCGTGATGAAGAAGTAAGATTGTTAGTGAAAGAGAAAAGAGTGGCATTTGGACGATTTTTGCAGGGAAATAATGCAAATGATTGGATGTATGAATGAAGGGGGGCAGGAGGTCAAGGGAAAGGTGTAAGAGGTGAAAAAGAGGGCAAATGAGAGTTGGGGTGAGAGAGCATCACTAAAATTTTAAGAAGAATAAAAAGATGTTTTGGAAGGAGGTAAATAAAATGCAAAAGACAAGAAAACAAATGGGAACTTCAGTGGAGGGGGCTAATGGGGAGGTGTTAACAGTTATTTGTGATGTTAGGAGATAGAGTGAGTATTTTGAAGGTTTCTTGAATGTGCTTGATGATAGAATGTCAGATATAGGGTTTTTTGGTCGAGGTGGTGTGCAAAGTGAGAGGATTACGGAGAATGACTTGGTAAACAGAAAAGAGGAAGTAAAAGCTTTGCGGAAGATGAAAGCCGGCAAGGCAGCTGGTTTGGATGGTTTTGCAGTGGAATTTGTTAAGAAAGGGGGTGACTGTATTGTTGACAAGTTGGTAAGGTTATTTAATATATGTATGACTCATGGTGAAGTACCTGAGGATTGGCGGAATGCTTGCATAGTGCCATTGTACAAAGGCAAAGTGGATAAAAGTGAGTGCTCAAATTACAGCGGTATAAGTTTGCTGAGTATTCCTGGGAAATTATATGGGAGGGCATTGATCGAGAGGGTGAAGGCATGTACAGAGCATCGGATTGGGGAAGAGCAGTATGGTTTCAGAAGTGGTAGAGGAAGTGTGGATCAGGTGTTTGCTTTGAAAAATGTGTGTCAGAAATACATAGAAAAGTAAATTTATTTGTATGTAACATTTATGGATCTAGAAAAAGCATATGATAGAGTTGATAAAGGTGCTCTGTGGAAGGTATTAAGAATATATGGTGTTCGGGGGCAAGTTGTTAGAAGCAGTTAAAAGTTTTTATCGAGGGTGTAAGGCATGTGTATGTGTAGGAAGAGGGGAAAGTGATTGGTTCTCAATGAATATGTGTTTGCGGCAGGGGTGTGTGATGTCTCCATGGTTGTTTAATTTGTTTATGGATTGGGTTGTTAGGGAGATGAATGCAAGGGTTTTGGAAAGAGGGGCAAGTATGCAGTCTGTGGTGGATGAGAGAGCTTGGAAAGTGAATCAGTTGTTGTTCAATGATGATAACAGCGCTGGTGGCTGATTCATGTGAGAAACTGAAGAAGCAGGTGGCTGAGTTTGGTAAAGTGTGTGAAAGAAGAGAGTTGAGATTAAAAGTGAATAAGAGCTAGGTCATTAGTTACAGTAGGGTTGAGGGTCAAGTCAACTGGGAGGTAAGTTTGAATGGAAAAAAAACTGGAGGAAGTGAAGTGTTTTAGTTATCTGGGAGTGGATTTGGCAGAGGACGGAACCATGGAAGCAGAAGTGAATCATTGTGTGGGGGAGGGGGCGAAAATTCTGGGAGCATTGAAGAATGTGTGGAAGTCGAGAACATTATCTCCGAAAGCAAAAATGGGTATGCTTGAAGGAATAGTAGTTCCAGCAATGTTGTATGGTTGCGAGGCGTGGACTATGGATAGAGTTGTGCGCAGGAGGGTGGATGTGCTGGAAATGACATGTTTGAGGACAATATGTGGTGTGAGGTGGTTTGATCGAATAAGTAATAATAGGGTAAGAGAGATATGTGGTAATAAAAAAAAGTGTGGTTGAGAGAGCAGAAGAGGGTGTTTTGAAATGGTTTGGTCACATGGAGAGAATGAGTGAGGAAAGATTGACCCATAGGATATATCTGTCAGAGATGGAGGGAACGAGGAGAAGTGGGAGACCAAATTGGAGGTGGAAAGATTGAGTGAAAAAGATTTTGAGTGATCGGGGCCTGAACATGCAGGAGGGTGAAAGGCGTGCAAGGAATAGAGTGAATTGGAACGATGTGGTATACCGGGGTCGACGTGCTGTCAATGGATTGAACCAGGGCATGTGAAGCGTCTGGGGTAAACCATGGACAGTTCTGTGGGGCGTAGATGTGGAGAATAACTTGTGGTATCAGTGCATTATTACATGACAGCTAGAGACTCAGTGTGAACGAATGTGGCCTTTGTTGTCTTCCTAGCGCTACCTCGCGCACATGAGGGGGGAGGGGGTTGTTATTTCATGTGTAGCAGGGTGGCGATGGGAATAAATAAAGACAGATTGTATGAATTCTGTACATGTGTATATATGTATAGGTCTGTGTGTGTATATATATGTATGCGTTGAGATGTATAGGTATGTATATTTGCGTGTCTGGATGTGCATGTATATACATGTGTATGTGGATGAGTTGGGCCATTCCTTCGTCTGTTTCCTTGTGGTACCTCGCTAACGCGGGAGACAGCGACAAAACAAAATAAAAAAATTAAATAGGAAAGGAGGGCAAGGAATAGAGTGAATTGGAGCGATGTGGTATACCGGGGTTGACGTGCTGTCAGTGGATTGAATCAAGGCATGTGAAGCGTCTGGGGTAAACCATGGAAAGCTGTGTAGGTATGTATATTTGCGTGTGTGGACGTATGTATATACATGTGTATGGGGGGGGGGGGTTGGGCCATTTCTTTCGTCTGTTTCCTTGCGCTACCTCGCAAACGCGGGAGACAGCGACAAAGTATAATAAAAAAAAATAATAATAATGTATATATATATATATAAATGTATATATATATATACATATATCCCTGGGGAAAGGGGAGAAAGAATACTTTCCACGTATTCCCTGCGTGTCGTAGAAGGCGACTAAAAGGGGAGGGAGCGGGGGGCTGGAAATCCTCCCTTCTCGATTTTTTTTAATTTTTCCAAAAGAAGGAACAGAGAACAACGAGTCCAGGATATTCCCTCAGAGGCCCAGTCCTCTGTTCTTAACGCTACCTTGCTAACGCGGGAAATGGCGAATAGTATGAAAGAATAAAAGCATTATATATATATATATATATATATATATATATATATATATATATATATATATATATATATATATATATATATATATATATATATATATATATATATATATATAAATATATATTTATATATATATATATATATATATATATATATATATATATATATATATATATATATATATATATATATATATATATGAGAGTTGGGGTGAGAGACTATCAGTAAATTTTAGGGAGAATAAAAAGATGTTCTGGAAGGAGGTAAATAGGGTGCGTAAGACAAGGGAGCAAATGGGAACTTCAGTGAAGGGCGTAAATGGGGAGGTGATAACAAGTAGTGGTGATGTGAGAAGGAGATGGAATGAGTATTTTGAAGGTTTGTTGAATGTGTCTGATGACAGAGTGGCAGATATAGGGTGTTTGGGTCGAGGTGGTGTGCAAAGTGAGAGGGTTAGGGAAAATGATTTGGTAAACAGAGAAGAGGTAGTAAAAGCTTTGCGGAAGATGAAAGCCGGCAAGGCAGCAGGTTTGGATGGTATTGCAGTGGAATTTATTAAGAAAGGGGGTGACTGTATTGTTGACTGGTTGGTAAGGTTATTTAATGTATGTATGACTCATGGTGAGGTGCCTGAGGATTGGCGGAATGCGTGCATAGTGCCATTGTACAAAGGCAAAGGGGATAAGAGTGAGTGCTCAAATTACAGAGGTATAAGTTTGTTGAGTATTCCTGGTAAATTATATGGGAGGGTATTGATTGAGAGGGTGAAGGCATGTACAGAGCATCAGATTGGGGAAGAGCAGTGTGGTTTCAGAAGTGGGAGAGGATGTGTGGATCAGGTGTTTGCTTTGAAGAATGTATGTGAGAAATACTTAGAAAAGCAAATGGATTTGTATGTAGCATTTATGGATCTGGAGAAGGCATATGATAGAGTTGATAGAGATGCTCTGTGGAAGGTATTAAGAATATATGGTGTGGGAGGCAAGTTGTTAGAAGCAGTGAAAAGTTTTTATCGAGGATGTAAGGCATGTGTACGTGTAGGAAGAGAGGAAAGTGATTGGTTCTCAGTGAATGTAGGTTTGCGGCAGGGGTGTGTGATGTCTCCATGGTTGTTTAATTTGTTTATGGATGGGGTTGTTAGGGAGGTAAATGCAAGAGTCTTGGAAAGAGGGGCAAGTATGAGGTCTGTTGGGGATGAGAGAGCTTGGGAAGTGAGTCAGTTGTTGTTCGCTGATGATACAGCGCTGGTGGCGGATTCATGTGAGAAACTGCAGAAGCTGGTGACGGAGTTTGGTAAAGTGTGTGGAAGAAGAAAGTTAAGAGTAAATGTGAATAAGAGCAAGGTTATTAGGTACAGTAGGGTTGAGGGTCAAGTCAATTGGGAGGTGAGTTTGAATGGAGAAAAACTGGAGGAAGTGAAGTGTTTTAGATATCTGGGAGTGGATCTGTCAGCGGATGGAACCATGGAAGCGGAAGTGGATCATAGGGTGGGGGAGGGGGCGAAAATTTTGGGAGCCTTGAAGAATGTGTGGAAGTCGAGAACATTATCCCGGAAAGCAAAAATGGGTATGTTTGAAGGAATAGTAGTTCCAACAATGTTGTATGGTTGCGAGGCGTGGGCTATGGATAGAGTTGTGCGCAGGAGGATGGATGTGCTGGAAATGAGATGTTTGAGGACAATGTGTGGTGTGAGGTGGTTTGATCGAGTAAGTAACGTAAGGGTAAGAGAGATGTGTGGAAATAAAAAGAGCGTGGTTGAGAGAGCAGAAGAGGGTGTTTTGAAATGGTTTGGGCACATGGAGAGAATGAGTGAGGAAAGATTGACCAAGAGGATATATGTGTCGGAGGTGGAGGGAACGAGGAGAAGAGGGAGACCAAATTGGAGGTGGAGAGATGGAGTGAAAAGGATTTTGTGTGATCGGGGCCTGAACATGCAGGAGGGTGAAAGGAGGGCAAGGAATAGAGTGAATTGGAGCGATGTGGTATACAGGGGTTGACGTGCTGTCAGTGGATTGAATCAAGGCATGTGAAGCGTCCGGGGTAAACCATGGAAAGCTGTGTAGGTATGTATATTTGCGTGTGTGGACGTGTGTATGTACATGTGTATGGGGAGGGTTGGGCCATTTCTTTCGTCTGTTTCCTTGCGCTACCTCGCAGACGCGGGAGACAGCGACAAAGTATAAAAAAAAAAAAAAAAAGAAAAAAAAAAAAATATATATATATATATATATATATATATATATATATATATATATATATATATATATATATATATATATATATATTTTATTTATTTATTTATTCAATTTTTTTGCTTTGTCGCTGTCTCCCGCGTTAGCAAGGTAGCGCAAGGAAACAGACGAAAGGATGGCCCAACCCGCCCACATACACATGTATATACATACACGCCCACACATGCAAATATACATACCTATACATCTCAATGTACACATATATATACACACACAGACATATACTTATATACACATGTACATAATTCATACTGTCTGCCTTTATTTGTTCCCATCGCCACCTGGCCACACATGGAATAACAACCCCCTCCCCCTCATGTGTGCGAGGTAGCGCTAGGAAAAGACACCAAAGGCCCCATTCGTTCACACTCAGTCTCTAGCTGTCACGTAATAATGCACCGAAACCACAGGTCCCTTTCCACATCCAGGCCCCACACCCTTTCCATGGTTTACCCCAGACGCTTCACATGCCCTGGATCAATCCATTGACAACACGTCGACCCCGGTATACCACATCCTTCCAATTCATTCTATTCCTTGCAGGCCTTTCACCCTCTTGCATGTTCAGGCCCCGTTCACTCAAAATCTTTTTCACTTCATCTTTCCACCTCCAATTTGGTCTCCCACTTCTCCTCGATCCCTCCAACTCTGACACATATATCCTCTTGGTCAATCTTTCCTCACTCATTCTCTCCATGTGACCAAACCATTTTATAACACCCACTTCTGCTCTCTCTACTACACTCTTTTTATTTCCACACATCTCTCTCACCCTTACATTACTTACTCGATCAAACCACCTCACACCACATATTTTCCTCAAACATCTCATTTCCAGCACATCCACCCTCCTGCGCACAACTCTATCCATAGCCCACGCCTCGCAACCATACAACATTGTTGGAACCACTATTCCTTCAAACATACCCATTTTTGCTTTCCGAGATAATGTTCTCGACTTCCAAACATTCTTCAAGGCTCCCAGAATTTTCGCCCCCTCCCCCACCCTATGATTCACTTCCGTTTCCATGGTTCCATCCGCTGACAGATACACTCCCAGATATCTAAAATACTTTGCTTCCTCTAGTTTTTCTCCATTCAAACTTACCTCCCAGTTGACTTGACCCTGAACCCTACTCTACCTGATAACCTTGCTCTTATTCACATTTACTCTTAACTTTCTTCTTTCAAACTCTTTGTCAAATTCAGTTACCAGCTTCTGCAGTTTCTTTCATGAATCAGCCACCAGCGTTGTATCATCATCGAACAACAACTTACTCACTTCCCAAGCTCTCTCATCCACCACAGACTGCATACTTGCCCATCTTTCCAAAACTCTTGCATTTACCTCCCTAACAATCCTATCCATAAACTAATTAAACAACCATGGAGACATCACACATCCCTGCCGCAAACAACCATGGAGACATCACACATCCCGGCCGCAAACCTTCATTCACTGAGAACCAATCACTTTCCTCTCTTCCTACACGTACATATGCCTTACATCCTCGATAAAAAGTTTTCACTGCTTCTAACAACTTGCCTCCCACACCATATATTCTTAAAACCTTCTACATAGCATCTCTATCAACTCTATCATATGCCTTCTCTAGATCCATAAATGCTACATACAAATCCTTTTGTTTTTCTAAGTATTTCTCACATACATTCTTCAAAGCGAACACCTGATCCACACATACTCTACCACTTTTGAAACCACACTGCTCTTCCCCAATCTGATGCTCTGTACATGCCTTCACCCTCTCAATCAATACTCTCCCATATGATTTACCATGAATACTCAACAAACTTATACCTCTGTAATTTGAGCATTCACTCTTATCCCCTTTGCTTTTGTACAATGGCACTATGCAAGCACTCCGTCAATCCTCAGGCACCTCACCATGAGTCATACATACATTAAATAACCTTACCAACCACTCAACAATACAGTCACTCCCTTTTTTAATAAATCCACTGCAATACCATCCAAACCTGCTGCCTTGCAGGCTTTCATCTTCCGTAAAGCTTTTACTACCTCTTCTCTATTTACCAAATCATTTTCCCTAACCCTCTCACTTTGCACACCACCTCGACCAAAACACCCTATACCTGCCACTCTATCATCAAACACATTCAACAATCCTTCAAAATACTTACTCCATCTCCTTCTCACCACTACTTGTTATCACCTCCCCATTAGCCCCCTTCACTGAAGTTCCCATTTGCTCCCTTGTCTTACGCACTTTATTTACCTCCTTCCAGAACATCTTTTTATTCTCCCTAAAATTTAATGATACTCTATCACCCAAACTCTCATTTGCCCTTTTTTTCACCTATTGCACCTTTCTCTTGACCTCCTGCCTCTTTTTTTTATACTTCTCCCACTCATTTACATTTTTTCCCTGCGAAAATCGTCGAAATGCCTCTCTCTTCTCTTTCACTAATAAACTTACTTCTTCCTTCCAGTACTCACTACCTTTTCTAATCAACCCACCTCCCACGCTTCTCATGCTACAAGCATCTTTTGCGCAAGCCATCACTGCTTCCCTAAATACATCCCACTCCTCCCCCACTACCCTTACCTCCTTTGTTGTCACCTTTTTTCCATTCTGTACTCAGTCTCTCCTGGTACTTCCTCACACAAGTCTCCTTCCCAAGCTCACTTGCTCTCACCACTCTCTTCACCCCATCATTATCTCTTCTTTTCTGAAAACCCCCACAAATCTTCACCTTCGCCTCCACAAGATAATGATCAAACATCCTTCCAGTTGCACCTCTCGGCACATTAACATCAAAAAGTTTCTCTTTCGTGCGTCTATCAATTAACACGTAATCTAATAACGCTCTCTGGCCATCTCTCCTACTTACATACGTATACTTATGTATATCTCCCTTTTTAAACCAGGTATTCCCAATCACCAGTCCTTTTTCAGCACATAAATCCACAAGCTCTTCATCATTTTCATTTACAACACTGAACACTCCATGTACGCCAATTATTCCCTCAACTGCCACATTACTCACCTTTGCATTCAAATCACCCATCACTATATAACCCGGTCTTGTGCATCAAAACCACTAAGACACTCATTCAGCTGCTCCCAAAACACTTGCGTCTCATGATCTTTCTTCTCATGCCCAGGTGCATATGCACCAATAATCACCCATCTCTCTCCATCAACTTTCAGTTTTACCCATCTCAATCTAGAATTTACTTTCTTACACTCTATCACATACTCCCACAACTCCTGTTTCAGGAGTACTGCTACTCCTTCCCTTGCTCTTGTCCTCTCACTTACCCCTGACTTTACTCCCAAGACATTCCCAAACCACTTTTCCCCTTTACCCTTTTAGCTTCGTTTCACTCACAGCCAAACATCCAGGTTCCTTTCCTCAAACATACTACCTATCTCTCCTTTTTTCTCATCTTGGTTACATCCACACACATTCAGACACGCCAGTCTGAGCCTTCGAGGAGGATGAGCACTCCTCGCGTGACTCCTTCTTCTGTTTCCCCTTTTAGAAAGTTAAAATACAAGGAGGGGAGGGTTTCTGGCCCCCCACTCCCGTCCCCTTTAGTCGCCTTCTGCGACACGTGAGGAATGCGTGGGAAGTATTCTTTCTCCCCTATCCCCAGGGATATATATATATATATATATATATATATATATATATATATATATATATATATATATATATATATATATATATATATATATATATATATATATATATATATTTTTTTTTTTTCTTTTTTTGCTTTGTCGCTGTCTCAAGCGTTTGCGAGGTAGCGCAAGGAAACAGACGAAAGAAATGGCCCAACCCACCCCCATACACATGTATATATATACGTCCACACACGCAAATATACATACCTACACAGCTCTCCATGGTTTACTCCAGACACTTCACATGCCCTGATTCAATCCACTGACAGCACGTCAACTCCGGTATACCACATCGATCCAATTCACTCTATTCCTTGCCCTCCTTTCACCCTCCTGCATGTTCAGGCCCCGATCACACAAAATCTTTACTCCATCTTTCCACCTCCAATTTGGTCTCCCACTTCTCCTCGATCCCTCCACCTCCGACACCTATATCCTCTTGGTCAATCTTTCCTCACTCATTCTCTCCATGTGCCCAAACCATTTCAAAACACCCTCTTATGCTCTCTCAACCACGCTCTTTTTATTTCCACACATCTCTCTTACCCTTACGTTACTTACTCGATCAAACCACCTCACACCACATATTGTCCTCAAACATCTCATTTCCAGCACATCCATCCTCTTGCGCACAACTCTATCCATAGCCCACGCCTCGCAACCATACAACATTGTTGGAACCACTATTCCTTCAAACATACCCATTTTTGCTTTCCAAGATAATGTTCTCGACTTCCACACATTCTTCAAGGCTCCCAGGATTTTCGCCCCCTCCCCCACCCTATGATCCACTTCCGCTTCCATGGTTCCATCCGCTGCCAGATCCACTCCCAGATATCTAAAACACTTTACTTCCTCCAGTTTTTCTCCATTCAAACTTACCTCCCAATTGACTTGACCCTCAACCCTACTGTACCTAATTACCTTGCTCTTATTCACATTTACTCTTAACTTTCTTCTTTCACACACTTTACCAAACTCAGTTACCAGCTTCTGCAGTTTCTCACATGAATCAGCCAACAGCGCTGTATCATCAGCGAACAACAACTGACTCACTTCCCAAGCTCTCTCATCCCCAACAGACTTCATACTTGCCCCTCTTTCCAAACCTCTTGCATTCACCTCCCTAATAACCCCTTCCATAAACAAATTAAACAACCATGGAGACATCACACACCCCTGCCGCAAACCTACATTCACTGAGAACCAATCACTTTCCTCTCTTCCTACACGTACACATGACTTACATCCACGATAAAAACTTTTCACTGCTTCTAACAACTTGCCTCCCACACCATATATTCTTAATACCTTCCACAGAGCATCTCTATCAACTCCATCATATGCCTTCTCCAGATCCATAAATGTTACATACAAATCTATTTGCTTTTTTAAGTATTTCTCACACACATTCTTCAAAGCAAACACCTGATCCACACATCCTCTACCACTTCTGAAACCACACTGCTCTTCCCCAATCTGATGCTCTGTACATGCCTTCACCCTCTCAATCAATACCCTCCCATATAATTTACCAGGAATACTCAACAGACTTATACCTCTGTAATTTGAGCACTCACTCTTATCCCCTTTGCCTTTGTGTGTGTATATATATATATATATATATATATATATATATATATATATATATTTACTCTTCCTTGGCATAGAGGAGAAAGAGTACCTCCCAAATTTTCCACGCGTGTTGTAGATGGTGACTAGATTTGGCGGGAGTGGGGGCTGGAAACCCCTCCTCCTTGGATTTCAAATACTTAAAGGGCATACAGAAGGAGTCATACGGATCGTGCTCATCTTCCTGAAAGGCTTAGATTTCGATGTCTAAATGTGGGTGGATGTAAGGAAAATGAGAAAAATGCATAGATAGGTAATATGTCTGTCGAAAGGATCCTGGATGTTTTGCCGCTGAGTGAAACGAAACTCAAGCGTAAAGGGGAAGAGATTTTTGCGAATGTTTTGGGAGTAAAGCCAGGGGTTAGTGAAAGGATAAGGAAAAAGCAAGTTGCAACACACTTCCTGAAGCAGGAGTTGTGGTAATATGTGACAGTGTAAGAAAGTAAACACTAGATATATATGGGTAAAACTGAGAGTGTATGGAGAGAGATGGGTGATTACTGGTGCCTATACACCTGGTCATGAGAAGAAAGATTATGAGGGGCAAATGTTCTGGAAGCAACTGAGTGTTTTCGTTAGCAGCTTTGATATGCGAGACCCGTTTATAGTAATGGGTGATTTCAATGCAAATATGAGTAATATAGCAGATGAAGGTATAACTGATTTACATGGGGAGCTCAGTGTTGTAAATGGAAATGTGAATATGTGAGTACGAGAGAAGGAGCTCTTGGATTACGTGATAATTGGTAGGCGTGTGAAAGAGAGACTTTGGACGTTAATGTAATGAGAAGGGCAATTGGAGAGATGTCCGATCACTATCTTGTGGAGGCGAAGGTGAAGTTTTGTAGAGGTTTTTAGAAAAGAAGAGAACATGTTAGGGAGAAGAGAATGGTGGGAATAAGTGAGCTTGGAAAGGAGACTTGTGTGAGGAAGTACCAGGAGAGACTGAGTGCAATATGGCAAAAGGTTTCCCGCTTCTCCTTCTTCCCTCCACCTCTGACACATATATCCTCTGTGTCAACCTTTTCTCACTCTTTCTCTCTATGTGTCCAAACCATTTGAACACACATTCTTTTTATTTCCAAACATCTTTCTTACACTTTCATTACTCACTCGATCAAACAATCTTACATCACATATTGTTCTCAAACATTTCATTTCCAACACAACCACCCTCCTCCTCACAACCCTATTTATAGCCCATATCTCACAACCATAGAGCATTGCTGGAAATACTATTCCTCCAAGTATGCTCAGTTTTGCTGTCCCAAATACTTTCTCTCCTTCCACACATTCTTCAACTCTCCTAGAACCATCGCCCCTTCTCCCACACTGTAACTCACTTCCGCTTCCATGGTTCCTTTCGCTGCCAAGTCCACTCCCACATATCTAAAACAGATATGTATCAGAGCGGAACAGGCAGGGAGATAATGAAGTTCTCTATGTGTGTGTGTGTGTGTGTGTGTTGGTGTGTGTAAACATTAAGCCTACCACAACGTGCCCTATGTCGTCTCACTCACGCCTAGAGATTTCTAATTAAGGATATTCTTGAAAAATTGTGTAGTTAGTAGTAAATAAAACTTTAGATTGTAAAGAAATATGAATAGATTGTAAAAATCATGAAAGAAACAATGCGACAACAAAAATGTATGGAGTTTGGATAGGTGAAAAAGTTAATTAGTTGAGTAATTATGCAAGGAAACTGAAATGATTGCCCGGTAATGCACCATATGGCATCCTACATTACGCAGAACAGAGACAAGTGTCGGTGATTATTCGACCACTAGAAAAGACAGTTTGTTTAGCCCGGGGTGCATAACGCTGACATCTACCAGGAATCCCGTTAAACTCTACTTTGCTCTCCTACAAATATTGTCTTTATGAAGTATGCAAGGCTCGTTGTTCTGGCAGTGTAAAGAGCCAATAAAATGTCTACAGGAGACACTAATTACTTCAATTCCAACAGGGCAACCATAGTGACTGAGTGTTGATAATATGGGCCATGCGCGAGTATGGACGAACAAAGAATCTTAGGAGTGTGCGGATAGAAACAATAATCTGTTCCAAGGACATACACTTGGCGCACCGCTGCATGTGAATAGTGCACGTACTGACTGACTTGACCTGGGTAACGTAAGCCGTCGTTTAGCAAGGACTGCCGGACGCCCGGATCCCTGTGCAACCACTGTCCGAATTGAACAGAAGGACATGTGTAACCAGTTGACACTCCCTTAAGTAA